>NC_088408.1:86451052-86548552 GCF_034236695.1 Oncorhynchus nerka
GTTCAAGTAGGCTACATCAAGCCCCTTGTATGGTTACAAATTACAGGTTTAACATGGTAACAAAGTGTATTTGTCATATTTTTTCATTACCCGATTATATTGTGAAAAAACCCACTAGGCCATGTAATAATGTCATTTGTTGTCATTTGTTGTCATTATATCCAGAAGAATTCATTGGAAGAGCACTGGGTGTTGCGCAATAGTCTATCCTACACAATTGCACACAGTAGACTTGGTGTCCAATCTGAGGCACAAAAACATCTGAAAACATGAACTCAGTATCTTGATGCTTTCTATGTTGAATCTAACTAGACTCTGCTGTAAATCAAGCAGACAACAACAGAGGGTCAACATCCATTGGCTAGGGATATTAGATCCAACTTGGATCCAGGCACAACTGTCTTCCCCCGGCATAATGAATGAGAAGCCAAAGTATTCTGGACATTCCTTTTTTCCAGCACTTGAGCTGTTGTTGCATTACCTGCTATCACAACAGCTGTTCGTCACTTGGCTGTCATTCTGAAAATTCCTTCTTGGATCAGATGATCCATAATTAAACAGCTCAACACCAAATGCTCATCCAACAAGTAGTATGCATACTTATTGAAGAGCCACATTAATGACAGTTTTGATTTAGGTTTTAAGTATCAATGTAAGGTGACTCTATTGGTTAGAAACATTCAATTTTTCAAAAGCAATTATTATTTATTAAAAGTGTTTCCACCATGCAACATAAGGAGACACAAAATGCTACGTAGTTACACTGCATTTCTGAGATATCTATACACAAAACTGTCCAACAGCTAGATCCAATATGCTTACAGGGTTCAAGTTCAATGTCTAATTTAACTGATTAATTCAGCAATAAGGCCTGAGGGGGTGTGGTAAATTGACCATATACCACAAACCACCGAGGTGCCTTATTGCTATTATAAACTGGTTACCAACGCAATAAGAGCAATAAAAATGTATGTTTGTCATACCCTTGGTAAACAGTCTGATATACCACGGCTTTCAGCCAATCAGCATTCACGGCTTGAACCCACCAGTTTGTAATGCTTAATATATGATCCTACCTTATATCGTAATGTAATGACATGAACAAAAATGTATCAGTGACTTATCAACAGCTGTAACAAGTTGATCAGTGTAAGAAATCCTCACTGGTACCCTAGTTTATAAAGACCCATATACACAAAACACAGAATCTGTCCAAGCCTACAGCAAAATAGGTAAGTGTTCATTTACCCCCTGTAAAAGACCAATGATTTAGGGAGCACACCCACACTTTCTCACACACACACACACCCAACCACAGCACAGAGATAAAGATTTGTTTATTCTCAGCCTGATTTGTTTTCTTTGGGAAACAAATGTGTGAGACGGCAACAAACACCCCACTACACCTCAATTCCCTCTGATAAAACTCAGTTCCTGCCTCGAAGGGTCCCCTTGGTGTCATCCAACTTATCATCCCCAAATGTGTACAATGTGTCTTTTCTTAAAAGTCATTTCCCCCTGAAAATGGGTTTTTAAGTCTATTTTGTGCCGCCTTTAAGATTCTAATAAACTAATTCCAGAGTGATGCAGGATAGAGGCTTTTTCAATTTCACCAGGCTTTGTTCAAATTTGTTTTACATTATGAATGCGGTGGGGAGGAAAAGTACGATGTAGCGAGAACAGAGTGAGAGAGAGAATTTATGGAGAGAGAGAGAGAGAGAGAGAGAGAGAGAGAGAGAGAGAGATAGAATTGATGGAGAGAGAGAGAGAGAGAGAGAGAGAGAGAGAGAGAATTTATGGAGAGGAGAGAGAGAGAGAGAGAGAGAGAGAGAGAGAGAGAGAGAGAGAGAGAGAGAGAGAGAGAGATAATTGATGGAGAGAGGAGAGAGGAGAGAGAGAGAGAGAATTGATGGAGAGAGGAGAGAGAGAGAGAGAGAGAGAGAGAGAGAGAGAGAGAGAGAGGGGAGAGAGAGAAAGAGAGAGAGAGAGAGAGATAGAGAGAGAGAGAGAGAGAGAGAGAGAGAGAGAGAGAGAGAGAGAATTGATGGAGAGAGGAGAGATAGAGAGAGAGAGAGAGATAGAGAGAGGGGGAACGAAATGAGATCAAGGAGGGCACGGGTTGGCCTGTTGCGTTTCAATGTCTTCTGCCAACAAACAAACAAACAAACAAACAAACACACACACACACACACACAAACACACAACACATTCAAAAAGGCAAAGCCGCTACCTGTAGCGTAACAGATATGTATTATCTAAAGAGCAGAAATCAACCTGCCTGTAAGACTCTTTATCCACACAACCCACTGTTTACCCAGCACAGTATGGTGCAGTAAATCTAGATAACAACTCACTGTTTACCCTGCACAGAATGGAGCAGTAAATCTAGATAACAACCCACTGTTTACCCAGCACAGTATGGTGCAGTAAATCTAGATAACAACCCACTGTTTACCCTGCACAGAATGGAGCAGTAAATCTAGATAACAACCCACTGTTTACCCAGCACAGTATGGTGCAGTACATCTAGATAACAAGCCACTGTTTACCCAGCACAGTATGGTTCAGTAAATCTAGATAACAACCCACTGTTTACCCAGCACAGAATGGTGCAGTAAATCTAGATAACAACCCACTGTTTACCCAGCACAGTATGGTGCAGTAAATCTAGATAACAACTCACTGTTTACCCTGCACAGAATGGTGCAGTAAATCTAGATAACAACCCACTGTTTACCCAGCACAGTATGGTGCAGTAAATCTAGATAACAACCCACTGTTTACCCTGCACAGTATGGTGCAGTAAATCTAGAGAAGAACCCACTGTTTACCCTGCACAGTATGGTGTAATAAATATATATATAATATTCCCCTGTTTACCCTGCACATTATGGTGAATTAAATATATAATAACCCACTGTTTACCCTGCACAGTATGGTTTATTAAATCTAGATCACAACCCACTGTTTACCCTGCTCATTATGGTGTATTAAATATATATCATGACCCACTGTTTACCCTGCACATTATGGTGTATTAAATATATATCATAACCCACTGTTTACCTTGCACATTATGGTGTATTAAATCTAGATCAACCTACTGCACACCCTGCACAGTATGGTGTATTAAATATATATCATAACCCACTGTTTACCCTGCACATTATGGTGTATTAAATATATATCATAACCCACTGTTTACCCTGCTCATTATGGTGTATTAAATATATATCATGACCCACTGTTTACCCTGCACATTATGGTGTATTAAATATATATCATAACCCACTGTTTACCCTGCACATTATGGTGTATTAAATATATATCATAACCCACTGTTTACCCTACACATTATGGTGTATTAAATATATATCATAACCCACTGTTTACCCTGCTAATTATGGTGTATTAAATATATATCATGACCCACTGTTTACCCTGCACATTATGGTGTATTAAATATATATCATAACCCACTGTTTACCCTGCACATTATGGTGAATGTAATATATAGCACAAACTACTGTTTATCTTGCACATTATGGTGAAGTAAATCTATATCGCAACCCACTGTTTACCCTGCACATTATGGTGGATTAAATATATATATCACAATACACTGTTTACCCTGCACATTATGGTGAAATAAATCTATATTGCAACCCACTGTTTACCCTGCACATTATGGTGAAGTAAATCTATATCGCATCCCACTCTTTACCCTGCACATTATGGTGAAGTAAATCTATATCGCAACCCACTGTTTACCCTGCACATTATGGTGGATTAAATATATATATCACAATTCACTGTTTACCCTGCACATTATGGTGAAATAAATCTATATCGCATCCCACTGTTTACCCTGCACATTATGGTGAAGTAAATTTATATCACAACCCTCTTTTTACCCTGGGTGTGATGGTGGCGATGGTTTTTGTGATGGTGCTGGTGGTGGTGGTGGAGTACTGATGACGGTAGTGGTGGGGATGGTGATGGTGGATGGTATTGGTGATGGTGCTGGTGGTGGTGGTGGAGTACTGGTGACGGTAGTGGTGGGGATGGTGGTGATGGTGGATGGTATTGGTGATGGTGCTGGTGGTGGTGGTGGAGTACTGGTGACGGTAGTGGTGGGGATGGTGATGGTAGATGGTATTGGTGATGGTGCTGGTGGTGGTGGTGGAGTACTGGTGACGGTAGTGGTGGGGATGGTGATGGTGGATGGTATTGGTGATGGTGCTGGTGGTGGTGGTGGAGTACTGGTGACGGTAGTGGTGGGGATGGTGATGGTGGATGGTATTGGTGATGGTGCTGGTGGTGGTGGTGGAGTACTGGTGACGGTAGTGGTGGGGATGGTGATGTTGGATGGTATTGGTGATGGTGCTGGTGGTGGTGGTGGAGTACTGGTGACGGTAGCTGTGGGGATGGTGATGGTAGATGGTATTGGTGATGGTGCTGGTGGTGGTGGTGGAGTACTGGTGACGGTAGTGGTGGGGATGGTGATGGTGGATGGTATTGGTGATGGTGCTGGTGGTGGTGGTGGAGTACTGGTGACGGTAGTGGTGGGGATGGTGATGGTGGATGGTATTGGTGATGGTGTGTGTAGCTGAACAGTGTCAAACAGAGTAACAGTCATTACAGACAATAATGCTGATAATAATAACACCTGAATGCTGGCCGGATACTGTATGGACTTGTTCTGTTGATTGCAATCATAGTTAACCTCTTAGTGATCCCTTCACCCCCATTCCCGCTCGAATCCCGGTAACGGGATTGATTTGACAACATCCAGTGAAATTGCAATGTGACAAATTCAAAAACAGAAATACTCATAATAAAAATTCACAAAACATACATGTGTAATACATCAAAATAAAGCTTAACTTCTTGTTAATCCAGCCGCAGTGTCAGATCAAAAAAAGGCTTTATGACGAAAGCAGACCATGTAATTATCTGAGGACAACGCCCCGCATACCAACACATGAAAATCATATTTCAACCTGGCAGGTGCTACACAAAAGTCAGAAATAACGATATAATTCATGCCTTACCTTTGAAGATGTTCTTCTGTTGGTGCTACAACATGTCCCAGAAACATCACAAATGGTCCTTTTGTTCGATAAATTCCTTCTTTATATCCCCAAAATGTCAATTTATTTGGCGCGTTGATTCATAAATACACCGGTTCCAACTCGCCCAACATGCCTACAAAGTGTCTAATAAGTTACCTGTAAACTTGGTCCAAACATTTCAAACAACTTTCCTAATCCAACCTTAGGTACCCTAAAACGTAAAAGAATCGATCAAATTTAAGGGATAAACTGTGTTCAATACCAGATAAAAACAATGCGAAGCACTCTCCAGGTCGCGCGCACCAAACCAGTAGAGTCCACCTGGAGTGACACATGGAAACAACAAGACTGCTTCTTAATTTCTCAACAAAAAAAACATCAACCTTTTTCTAAAGACTGTTGACATCTAGTGGAAGCCATAGGAACTGCAACCAGGTTCCTCATAAATATAGTTTCCCATAGAAATTGAATGGAAAACACATTGACTTAAAAAATAAATTCCCTGGATGGATTGTGCTCGGGGTTTCGCCTGCCAAATCAGTTCTGTTATACTCACAGACATCATTCAAACAGTTTTAGAAACTTCAGAGTGTTTTATATCCACATCCACTAATAATATGCATATCCTAGCTTCGGGGCCTGAGTAGCAGGCAGTTTACTTTGGACACACTTTTCATCCGGACGTCAGAATATTGCCCTCTGGCCTTAAAATGAATTAATGTGTTTGACACACACATAGTCAGTAAATCTGATATCAGTGGAGGGCATTGAGGACTACAAAAGCATGGTTTCCTGGAAGCAAGAGAATAAAGTAAGAAGAGTGGAACAGAGTAATATCCATAAAACGTCAACTCTCCAGGACCCCTGGATGGCGGCTTTAAAAAAAAACAGCACAGCTACAGTCTAGCCGCTAGACAGTGATGTATGGTCCATGGAGGCAGAGAGAGGTATAGAGAAATGTGGGCCAACAATAAATGAGTCCAAAGACTTTGGAATAAAAATACAACATTATGGCTATTTAGAAAACCCTTTTATAAGAAGTGATACACGGTGCTTTCGGAGAGTATTCAGACCCCTTGACTTCTTCCACATTTAGTTACGTTACAGCCTTATTCTAAAATTGTTTTAATTATTTTTCTCCATTATCAATCTACACACAGTACACCATAATGACAAAGCAAAAACAGGTTTTTAGAAATGTATGCAAATATATTACAGATTAAAAGTATTCAGACCCTTTGCTATGAGACTTGAAATTGAGCTCAGGTGCATCCTGTTTCCAATGAACATCCTTGAGATGTTTCTACAACTTGATTGGAGTCTAACTGTGGTATATTCAATTGATTGGACATGAAAGGCACACACCTGTCTATACAAGGTCCCGCAGTTGACAGTGCATGTCAGAGCAAAAATCAAGCAATGGGGTCGAAGGAATTGTCCGCAGAGCTTCGAGGCAGGATTGTGTCAAGGCACAGATCTGGGGAAGGGAGCCAAAACATTTCTGCAGCATTGAAGGTCCCCAAGAACACAGTGACCTCCATCATTCTTGTCGTATCTTAGGATGCTTTTTAGATTGATGACAGGTACGTTTTAGTATCTAATTGTAACTTAGAATAACATTATCGGAATGCACCTGCCGCAAGCTACCTGAGGCTTTCTCGAGCTCGATATATATTGCAGACATTAAAACGGCTACGAATGGCTGAAAGCAAACCCAGAATTGAGTCAATACTGCCATCCATTGGTAAGCATAATACTTTACATAAATATACCAGGTTACTACAATTCTTAAATGGAAGAAGTTTGGAACCACCAAGACTCTTCCTAGAGCTGGCTGCTTGGCCAAACTGAGAAATGGGGGGAGAAAGGCCTTGTTCAGGGAGGTGACCAAGAACCCGATGGCCACTCTGAAAGAGCTTCAGTGTTCCTCTGTGGAGATGGGAGAATTCTTCAGAAGGACAACCATCTCTGTAGCACTCCACCAATCAGGCCTATATGATAGTGGGCAGATGGAAGCCACTCCTCAGAACTAGGCACATGACAGCCCACTTGGAGTTGATTCTCTGGTCTGGAATAATTTTTTGGCCTGAATTCAAGTCACATCTTTTACGGTTTGGTGGCAGCATCATGCTGTGGGGATGTGTTTCAGTGGCAGGGACTGGGAGACTAGTCAGAATCGGGGCAAAGATGAATGGAGCAATGTACAGAGAGATCCTTGATGAAAATCGGTTCCAGAGCGCTCAGGACCTCACTTGGGCGAAAGATCACCTTCCACAGGACAACGGTCCTGAGCACACAGCCAAGACAATGGCTTCAGGCAATTGTCTGAATGTCCCTGAGTGGCCCAGCCAGAGGCTGGACTTGAACCCAGTCAAACATCTCTGGAGAGACCTGAAAATAATGTTGCAACGACACTCCCCATCCAACCTGACAGAGCTTGAGAGGATCTATAGAGAAGAATGGGAGCAAATCCCCAAATACAAGTGTGTCAAGCTTGTAGAGTCATACCCAAGAAGACTCAAGGCTGTAATCGTTTTTGCTTTGTCATTATGGGGTATATATATTTTTTAATCCATTTTAGAAAAAGGCCGTAACAAAATGTGGAAAAAGTCAAGGGGTCTGAATACTTTCCGAATGCACTGTATACAACACCAGGTGTTGCAGGAAGGCCAAGATGATCATCAGGGACAACAACCACACTCAGCCACGGCCTGTTCTCCCCGCATCCATCACTCAGACGTGGGCAGTACAGGAGCATCATGGATGAAACTAACAGACTGGCCAATAGCTTTTACACCAGACCATCCATACCCCAATGGACACTAATATGTATCCTTGTCATTGTTGTAAACACGTACAGTACCAATCAAAAGTTTGCACTCACCTAATATTTAAAGGGTTTTTCTTTGTTTACTATTTCTACATTGTGAAACTATGAAATAACACATATGGAATCATGTAATAACCAAAACAGTGTTAAACAAATCAACATATATTTTATATTTGAGATTCTTCAAAGTAGCCACCCTTTGCCTTGATGATAGTTTTGTACACTCTTGGCATTCTCTCAACCACCTTCATGAGGTAGTCACCTGGAGTGCATTTCAATTAACAGGTGTGCCTTGTTAAAAGTTCATTTTTCAAATGTCTTTCCTTCTTATTGCGTTTGAGCCAATAATTTGTGTTGTGAGAAGGTAGGGGTGCTATTGTCACGCCCTGGCCTTAGTATTTTGTGTTTTCTTTATTATTTTGGTCAGGCCAGGATGTGACATGGGTATTTATATGGTGTGTTTTGTCTAGGTTTTTTTTGTAGGTAATGGGATTGTGGTTTAGTGAAGTAGTCTAGGTAAGTCTATGGTTGCCTAGAGTGGTTCTCAATCAGAGGCAGGTGTTTATCGTTGTCTCTGATTGGGAACCATATTTAGGCAGCCATATTCTTTGAGTGTTTCATGGGTGATTGTTCCTGTCTCTGTGTTTGTTGCACCAGATAGGGCTGTTTCGGTTTTTCAAGTTTCGTGTTTTTGTATATTGTTCATTTATCATCTTCGTTAAAGATAACCACGCTGCATTTTGGTCATTTTGATAAAAGACCAAGTCCATATTATGGAAAGAACAGCTCAAATAAGCAAAGCAAAATGACAGTCTTCAAGTGCAGTCGCAAAAACCATCAAGCACTATGATGAAACTGGCTCTCATGAGGACCGCCACAGGAAAGGAAGACCCAGAGTTAGCTCTGCTGCAGAGGATAAGTTCATTAACCAGCCTCAGAAATTGCAGCCCAAATAAATGCTTCACAGAATTCAAGTAACAGACACATCTCAACATCAACTGTTCAGAGGAGACTGTGTGAATCAGGCCTTTGTGGTCAAATTTCTGCAAAGAAACCATTACCAAAGGACACCAATAATTAAGAAGAGACTTGCTTGGACCAAGAAACACTAGCAATGGACATTAGACTGGTGGAAATTTGGCCTTTGGTCTGGAGTCCAATTTTGGTTCTAACCGCCGTGTCTTTGTGAGACGCAGAGTAAGTGAACAGATGATCTCCGCATTTGTTGGTTCCCACTGTGAAGCATGGAGGGGGAGGTGTGATGGTGTGGGGGTGCTTTGCTGGTGACACTGTCTGTGATTTATTTAGAATTGAAGGCACACTTAACCAGCATGGTTAGCACAGCATTCTGCAGTGATATGCCATCCCATCTGGTTTGTGTAGTGGGACGATCATTTGTTTTTCTCAAGGAGAAATGACCAAAAACATACCTCCATGCTGTGTAAGGGCTATTTGACCAAGAAGGAGAGTGATGGAGGGCTGCATCAGAGGACATTTAACATTTACATTTAAGTCATTTAGCAGACGCTCTTATCCAGAGCGACTTACAAATTGGTGCTTTCACCTTATGACATCCAGTGGAACAGCCACTTTACAATAGTGCATCTAGGTCTTTTAAGGGGGAGAAGGATTACTTTATCCTATCCTAGGTATTCCTTAAAGAGGTGGGGTTTCAGGTGTCTCCGGAAGGTGGTGATTGACCTCCACAATCACCCGATCTCAACCCAATTGAGATGGTTTGGGATGTGTTGGAAAGCAGAGGGAAGGAAAAGCAGCCAACAAGTGCTCAGCATATGTTGGAACTCCTTCAAGACTGTCTGAAAACCATTCCTTATGAAGCTGGTTTAGAGAATGCCAAGAGTGTGCAAAGCTGTCATCAAGGCAAAGTGTGGCTACTTTGAAGAATCTAAAATTAATTTTCAATTGTTTTAACACTTTTTTGGTTACTACATGATTCCATATGTGTTATTTCATAGTTTTGATGTCTTCACTATTATTCCTCAATGTAGAAAATAGTAAAAATAAAGAAAAACCCTTTGAATGAGTAGGTTTAAATGTTTAAACTTTTGACTTGCACTGTATATTATTCATTATCATTACAACATATCGGTAACTACTGCTAACAGGTGAAGAAAGTCCAGGACAGAAGAACAAAGCTCTACAGACTAGGCTATATTTCACAATGTCAAATGCTCCTTTCAAGTCTGTTTAGCAGTACTATTACAAAGGCTTTGACAAGCATTTTACAAGTCCTGTGTGTGTGTGCGTGTGTGCGTGCGTGCGTGCGTGTGTGTGTGTGTGTGTGTCCTCTACCAACGACAATGTATTTTTATGTGTTTTACATTACTCCTACTATATCACTTTTCTGGTGTGTTCCAACTCTTTCCCCAAAGCCAAGCCTTTTAATACCATCCATGTTAAAGTTGACTTCTCATTCTCTTGAAGCTGTTATACAACAGGGCCATAATGTTCAAGACAAGGTACTTTCAGGCCTAGCAACAGTAATTAGGCCTAGCAACAGTAACTAGGCCAAGCAACAGTAACAAGGCCAAGCAACAGTAACTAGGCCCAGATTCTCTACCAAACAGATTGCCTTACTGGACTTTACAACAGGGAAGGTCCTGCATGCTGCTAGGCAACTACAAAAACATAGCTGTCCACTCCTACCCTAACCATAGAGGAAGAGGCAAAGCGAGAGGGTTATCTCTTGCCTAAATCTGTCCACAGTAAGCCCAGTGCTTTTCTATAGGCTTAATATGCAGGCCTGCCTTCCTGCCTTTGGGAGAGCGACTCCCATTGTTAGGGTGGAGACATGAGCATCTCGTCATTAACTACAGATCTCTGCCCTAACTATACTGAGCAAAAATATGAATGCAACATTCAACAATTTCAAAGGTTTAACTGAGTTAAAGTTCATATTAGGATATCCGTCAATTGAAATAAATGTACAGTGCCCCAATATGTGGGTTTCACATGACTGGGAATACAGATATGCATCTGTTGGTCACAGATACCTTAAAAAAAATGGGTCTCACAATGGGCCTCAGGATCTCTTCACGGTATCTCTGTGCATTCAAATTGCCATTGATAAAATGAATTGTGCTCGTTGTCTGTAGCTTATGCCTGCCCATACCATAACCCAACCTCCACCATGGGGCACTCAGCAAACCGCTTGGCCACATGACACAATTTATTTATTTGATTTATTTAACCTTTATTTAACTAGGCAAGTCAGTTAAGAACACATTCTTATTAAGCTTTATGGAGTTTAATGCCCATACATGTTTTGGTTTTGCTAAATGTCGGGGGATGCTATTCACAAGGACATACTGTTCTTGTCTCGCGATTCCCGAGCATGAAATGGCACAGGTGATGTTCAGTGTTCTGTATGGCTAAAGGATTGACGAAAAACAGATTCCAGAGATCAACTGGGGGCAAATGAGCTGAGCACAGAACTCTGAGATACAGCAGGTAACTTCCATTGTAAACTACATCGCAAAACTATGTGGAGATATGGGATCACAGCATGACAATGCTTTATTTCACACCAAGGCTTGGTGGTTATCGAGGGGGAGTGTTGAAAATAATTAATTGAGAGAGGAATAGTTGTCATTCACAATGGATGTAAAATACAGACTTGGATGATTTCGGTGTAATGGAAAGAAAGTGTGTCTCCTTGCCTATGTAACAGACATATTTGGGAAACTGAACGAACTGAAGCAAAATAATTATAATTCTACAGATGAGTGACTGAATCAGAGAAAAATCCTGGTGACATGCCGGCAAGTGAAATCAAACAGCTGATGGAGCTGTCATGTGACCGAATGTTGCAGGCAACACATTCACGGGTCACTATGGAGGACTTTTGGTTCCTGATTCAAAAGGAATACTGTGCCGTCTCCCTCCTATCGTTAAAACTCATAGTAATCTGATTCTGTGCTCTCGTCTGCATTAAAAACAAATATCGATCAGGTTGGATGTGACAGCAGAGATGAGGTGCGCACTTTTGACCACGCCCATTGGCTTTAAGAAGCTCCGATGCAACATGTATCAAGCACACCCATGTCACTAGTGGTGGTGAGAGAATATAAATTATGTCAGACTCATTTTCAATTGTCTCTCATAGCTTCATATTAAACAAGTTAACATTGGCTGTTCATTACATACATTTTTTTCACATGATTGATGTTGCGAGAATTTTCAGATATCAAAATGGGGTTGTAGGCCAAAAAAGTTTGGGAACCCCTGTGCTGCACAGTAACGTACCCGGTGGGTGGGAAAGAGGTGGTGGTCTTCGCAGTCTGTCTGCCTCGTTGGTTTTCAGTCAGAAAAACAGAGGGAATTGTAAAGGGCAGGTGTAAGTGATTAGTCAAAGTGCGAGCTCTCCATGCGGCCGACGCTAATGTTTGACACAGCTGACGGATAAATACAGACAACCGCACCCAATTACAGAGAACAGTGAGGGAGCAGAGGCGTACGGGACAGTAGAACACATTCAGAGGATGGAGAGGGGTTTTTTCAATTTAAAGGGTGTTTTATCTAGTATGTATGGAGAAAATGATGTCCCCTGGTTTTCTATCTATCTATCTATCTATCTATCTATCTATCTATCTATCTATCTATCTATCTATCTATCTATCCGTCTGTCTGTCTGTCCATCTACGATGACAAAGAGGATGAGATTGAAATGGAGGAGCCAGAGGAAGTTGGAGCCACCACGTGATGCTGCTGCCTCTCAGCCAAGCTTTATAACTGGAAGGTAATTGTCAATGATTATTGGTAGGTACTATTAGACCTATACAGAGCATTCAGAAAGTATTCAGACGCCTTCACTTTTTCCACATTTTGTTACGTTACAGCCATATTCTAAAATTGATTCAATCAATTTTTTCCCCTCATCAATATACACACATTATCCCATAATGACAAAGCGAAAACATGTTTTTTGACATTTCTACACAGTACTTTGTTGAAGCACCTTTGGCAGCGATTATAGCCTCCAGTCTTCTTGGGTATGACGCTACAAACGCTGCAAACCTGTATTTGGGGAGTTTCTCCCGTTCTTCTTTTCAGATCCTCTCATTCACTGTCAGGTTGAATGGGGAGCGTCGCTGCACAGCTATTTTCAGGTCTCTCCAGAGATGTTCGATCTAGTTTTTTTTATACCACAGTTAGACTCCAATCAAGTTGTAGACACATCTCAAGGATGTTCAATGGAAACAGGATGCACTTGAGCTCAATTTCGAGTCTCATAGCAAAGGGTCTGAATGCTTATGTAAATAAAGTATTTCTGGGTTTTATTTTTTATTAATTAGCAAAAATGTCTAAAAACCTGTTTTCACTTTGTCATTATGGTGTATTGTGTGTAGAATGATGAGGAAAACAAATAATTGAATCCATTTTAGAAAAAGGCTGTATAGTAACAAAAGGTGGAAAAAGTCAAAGGGTCAGAATACAGAATACTCTGAATGCCCAGTATAGACATAATATACTATCTGGTAAAAGGTGTTACTATTCTGATTTCAGATGAACAATCTATACAAAATAAATAAGACTCAATAAGCTCTAAGTTATTAGGAAAATGTAAATGGCAGTTGTTTTCTTGACAGTTAACCATTTGATTGATGTGGTGCTACAGCATGTAATATAATCTGAAAGGGCTGTTTCCCGGTTTTGAAAATATGTATCATGTTTTCATACAGTGGGGCAAAAAAGTATTTAGTCAGCCACCAATTGTACAAGTTCTCCCAATTAAAAAGATGAGAGAGGCCTGTAATTTTCATCATAGGTACACTTCAACTATGACAGACAAAATTTGAAAAAAAATCCAGAAAATCACATTGTAGGATTTTTATTGAATTTATTTGCAAATTATGGTGGGAAATAAGTATTTGGTCACCTACAAAAAAGCAAGATTTCTGGCTCTCACAGACCTGTAACTTCTTCTTTAAGAGGCTCCTGTCCTCCACTCATTACCTGTATTAATGGCACCTGTTTGAACTTGTTATCAGTATAAAAAACACCTGTCCACAACCTCAAACAGTCACACTCCAAACTCCACTATGGCCAAGACCAAAGAGCTGTCAAAGGACACCAGAAACAAAATTGTAGACATACACCAGGCTGGGAAGACTGAATCTGCAATAGGTAAGCAGCTTGGTTTGAAGAAATCAACTGTGGGAGCAATTATTAGGAAATGGAAGACATACAAGACCACTGATAATCTCCCTCGATCTGGGGCTCCATGCAAGATCTCACCCCGTGGGGTCAAAATGACCACAAGAATGGTGAGCAAAAATAACAGAACCACACGGGGGGACCTAGTGAATGACTACGCCACCAGGGACTCAAATCCTGCAGTGCCAGACGTGTCCCCCTGCTTAAGCCAGTACATGTCCAGGCCCGTCTGAAGTTTGCTAGAGAGCATTTGGATGATCCAGAAGAAGATTGGGAGAATGTCATATGGTCAGATGAAACCATAATATAACTTTTTGTTAAAAACTCAACTCGTCGTGTTTGGAGGACAAAGATTGCTGAGTTGCATCCAAAGAACACCATACCTGCTGTGAAGCATGGGGGTGGAAACATTATGCTTTGGGGCTGTTTTTCTGCAAAGGGACCAGGACGACTGATCCGTGTAAAGGAAAGAATGAATGGGGCCATGTATCGTGAGATTTTGAGTGAAAACCTCCTTCCATCAGCAAGGGCATTGAAGATGAAACGTGGCTGGCTCTTTCAGCATGACAATGATCCCAAACACACCGCCCGGGCAACGAAGGAGTGGCTTCGGAAGAAGCATTTCAAGGTCCTGGAGTGGCCTAGCCAGTCTCCAGATCTCAACCCCATAGAAAATCTTCGGATGGAGTTGCAAGTCCGTGTCGCCCAGCAACAGCCCCAAAACATCACTGCTCTAGAGGAGATCTGCATGAAGGAATGGGCCAAAATACCAGCAACAGTGTGTGAAAATCTTGTGAAGACTTACACAAAATGTTTGACCTCTGTCATTGCCAACAAAGGGTATATAACAAAGTATTGAGATAAACTTTTGTTATCGACCAATACTTATTTTCCACCATAATTTGCAAATACATTCATTAAAAATCCTACAATGTGATTTTCTGGATTAAGTGTACCTATGATGAACATTACAGGCCTGTCTCATCTTTTTAAGTGGGAGAACTTGCACAATTGGTGGCTGACGAAATAATGTATATTTTATGTATATAGTTTTACACCAGCAAAGTATGTTCAGAAATGTACACATAGGTCATGGTCTCAGTAAATTCAGGAATTTCAAAACTCTTCTACCGAAGATGCAACAATGCCATTATGGTGATTTACTGTTAGAGTTAATTGGTGTTAAGAAATAAAAGGACCTTGTGCATTTCAGGTAAAATTTTAAAAAACAATGTTTATATCCCAGGACAACTGTAAGCTAGCAACTTTAAGCTAGCTGGCTAAATGGCCTTTAATTGTTCATGTGTTTCGACCTTCCAATGAATATATTTGGTTCAGAGTTAATTTTGATATTTCAACCTGCGTGTCCTGATCACATCTGGTGTAGATAGATTTTTTAAAAATCAACATGCACATAATTGCGGATGCAGGCACGTGCTTGGTCTAGTCTTGGTCTTGGTCCATGTTTTTATTTTTTATTTTATTTCACCTTTATTTAACCAGGTAGGCAAGTTGAGAACAAGTTCTCATTTACAACTGCGACCTGGCCAAGATAAAGCAAAGCAGTGTGACACAAACAACAACAGAGTTACACATGGAATAAACAAACACAGTCAATAACACGATAGAAAAAAGAGAGAGTCTATATACAGTGTGTTCAAATGGCGTGAGGAGGTAAGGCAATAAATAGACCATAGTAGCAAAGTAATTACACTTTATTCAATTAACACTGGAGTCATAGATGTGCAGATGATGATGTGCAAGTAGAAATACTGGTGTGCAAAAGAGCAGAAACTTAAATAAAAACAATATGGGGATGAGGTAGGTAGAGTGGATGGGCTATTTACAAATGGGCTATGTATAGCTGCAGCGACCGGTTAGCTGCTCAGATAGCTGATGTTTAAAGTTAGTGAGGGAAATATAAGTCTCCAGCTTCAGCGATTTTTTCGATTTGTTCCAGTCATTGGCAGCAGAGAACTGGAAGGAGAGGTGGCCAGAGTAGGTGTTGACTTTCGGGATGGCCAGTGAGATATACCTGGTGGACCGCGTGCTAAGGGTGGGTGTTGTTATGGTGACCAGTGAGCTGAGATAAGGCAGAGCTTTACATAGCAAAGACTTATAGATGACCTGGTACCAGTGGGTCTGGCGACGAATATGTAGCGAGGGCCAGCCGACGAGAGCATAGAGTTCGCAGTGGTGGGTAGTATATGGGGCTTTGGTGACAAAACGGATGGCACAGTGATAGACTGCATCCAGTTTGCTGAGGAGAGTGTTGGAGGCTATTTTGTAAATGACATCGCCGAAGTCGAGGATCGTTAGGACAGTCAGTTTTACGAGGGTATGTTTGGCGGCGTGAGTGAAGGAGGCTTTGTTGCGAAATAGGAAGCCAATTCTAGAGTTAATTTTGGATTTGAGATGTTTAATATGAGTCTGGAAGGAGAGTTTACAGTCTAGCCAGACACCTAGGTATTTGTAGTTGTCCACATATTCTAAGTCAAAACCATCCAGAGTAGTGATGCTAGTCGGTCGGGCGGTTGCTGGCAGCGAACGGTTGAAAAGCATGCATTTAGTTTTACTAGATTTTTAGAGCAATTCGAGACCACGGAAGGAGTGTTGTATGGCATTGAAGCTCGTTTGGAGGTTTGTTAACACAGTGTCCAAAGAAGGGCCAGATGTATACAGAATGGTGTCGTCTGCGTAGAGCTGGATCAGGGAAACACCCGCAGCAAGAGCGACATCGTTGATATATACAGAGAAAAGAGTCGGCCCGAGAATTGAACCCTGTGGTAGAGACTGCCAGAGGTCCGGACAACAGGCCCTCCGATTTGACACACTGAACTCTGTCTGAGAAGTAGTTGGTGAACCAGGCGAGGCAGTCATTTGAGGAACCAAGGCTGTTGAGTCTGCCGATAAGAATGCGTTGATTGACAGAGTCGAAAGCCTTGGCCAGGTCGATGAAGATGGCTGCACAATATTGTCTTTTATCGATGGCGGTTATGATATCGTTTAGGACCTTGAGCGTGGCTGAGGTGCACCCGTGACCAGCTCAGAAATCGGATTACTCAATGGAGAAGGTACGGTGGGATTCAAAATGGTCAGTGATCTGTTTATTAACTTGGCTTTCAAAGACTTTAGAAAGGCAGGGTAGGATGGATATAGGTCTATAACAGCTTAGGTCTAGAGTGTCACCCCCTTGAAGAGGGGGATGACCACGGTAGATTTCCAATCTTTAGGGATCTTGGACGATACAAAAGAGAGGTTGAACAGACTAGTAATAGGGTTGCAACAGTGGTGGCGGATAATTTTAGAAAGCCAGGGTCCAGATTGTCTAGCCCAGCTGATTTGTAGGGGTCCAGGTTTTGCAGCTCTTTCAGAACATATGCTATCTGTATTTGGGTGAAGGAGAAGCTGGGGAGGCTTGGACAAGTAGCTGCGGGGGGTGCAGAGCTGTGGGCCAGGGTTGGGGTAGCCAGGAAGAAAGCATGACCAGCCGTAGAGAAATGCTTTTTGAAATTCTCGATTATCGTGGATTTTTTGGCGTAACAGATATAGGAGTTTATTGATGTTTGATTGGTTTTCAAATTCTTTGTGGGTCTGTGTGATCTGTGGAAAATATGAGTCTAATGTCATCATACATTTAGCAGGAGGTTAGGATGTGCAGCTCAGTTACACCTCATTTTGTGGACAGTGGGCACATATCCTGTCTTCTCTTGATAGCCAGGTCTGCCTATGGCAACCTAGACCCTTCCACTACATTTTGGAACATTGCTGCGGGGACTTGCTTACGCTACAAGAGCATTAGTGTGGTCAGGCACTGATGTTGGGCCATTAGACCTGGCTCGCAGTCGGCATTCCAATTCATCCCAAAGGTGTTCACTGGGGTTGAGGTCAGGGCTCTGTGCAGGCCAGTCAAGTTCGATCTTGACAAACAATTTCTGTATGGATCTCGCTTTGTCCACAGTGGCATTGTAATGCTGAAACAGGAAAGGGCCTTCACCAAACTGTTGCCACAAAGTTGGAAGCACAAAATCGTCTAGAATGTCATTGAACACTGTAGCGCTAAGATTTCCCTTCACCCAAACTAAGGGGCCTAGTCAGAACCATGAAAAACAGCCCCAGATCATTATTCCTCCTACACCAAACTTTACAGATGGCACTATGCATTCGGGCAGATGTCGTTCTCCTGACATACGCAAAACCCAGAGAACGTGTTTCCACTGCTCCAGAGACCAATGGCAAGCTTTACACCACTCTAGCCAAAGCTTGGCATTTCACATGGTGATCTAAGGCTTGTGTGCGGCTGCTCGGCCATGGGAACCCATTTCATGAAGCTCTCGATGAACAGATATTGTGCTGACGTAGCGTCCAGTGGCAGTTTGGAACTCGGTAATGACTATTGCAGCCGAGGACATACAATTTTACATGCTTCAGCACTTGGCAGTCCCGTTCTGTGAGCTTGTGTGGCCCTCCACTTGTGTGGCCCTCCACTTGTGTGGCCTACCACTTGTGTGGCCTGCTCCTAGACATTTCCACTTCACAATAACAGAACTCACAGTAGACCGAGGACAGCTCTAGCAGGACATTTTACGAATTGACTTGTTGGAAAGGTGGCATCCTATGATGTTGCCACGTTGAAAGTCACAGCTCTTCAGTAAGGCCATTCTAGATTGCATGGCTGTGTGCTCGATTTTATACCCCTTTCAGCAACGGGTGTGGCTAAGATAGCCCAATCCATTAATTGGAGGGGTCCACATACCTTTGTATATATAGTGTACATGGCAGACGACTAGAGCCAGATGCAATCTGAGGTGAGCTTTTCTGATCAATAGGTACTGTAACTGCCAGTGCTGTTTTGAGCTGATGCTGATTACTTATCTGATGGAGATGGTGTGTGTGTGTATGTGTGCTCTTTGGGGGTATTTAAATCACACACACATTTCATCTTGTCTGTCAAACAGACAGAAATAAGCCTAGGTGAAACTACTTTACTACTACAACAACAACTCAGATTGCTGGTCCAGATATCATATTGATGGTGGAGAGTAGTGTAGTGTAAAAGGCTGGGGATGGATGGATGTGTGTTGTGAAGAAGACAGTGTAAAGCCAGAGCAGACACAGACAGACAGAAAGACAGACAGACAGGGAGCAGAGGACAGAGCTGAATCAAAGGGAATCGAGGAAGATGTTGGTCGGGGTCCTCAACCCCATCATAAACCAATCACACACTCACACTGGGGCGCTGCTCCCTACCACTCTCTATTTGCTTACCAAGACAAACCAACAGCAAGACCAGATATCGGGTGTGTGGAACTGTGTGTGTAGGATGTGTGACTGTGTGTGTGTGACTGTGTGTGTGCATATGCTCAGGAGTGTGCATGTGTGTAACTGTGTGTGTGTGACTGTGTGTGTGCATATGCTCAGGAGTGTGCATGTGTGCGACTGTGTGTGTGTATGTCACGTCTCCTCTCCCCTCGATTCGTCTTCTGCCTGCACATGTTCTCAACCGGAGTTCCTCCCTAGGGAACAGTGATGGGGTATGGAAATATGCTCATCTATGCTGAGCACGCAAACATACCTGACTTTTTCTTCAATATAGATGCACTGGGGAACAAAGGAAAAGGGGGGAGGGGTAGTTGTTATCACTCACATGGAAAAAAAGAAGACACAAAAACCTAACCAAACCAAGTAAAATCCTACAAAGAGGAAGACAGACATTTACACAAACCTAACCAAACCAAGTAAAATCCTACAAAGAGGAAGACAGACATTTACACAAACCTAACCAAATCAAGTAAAATCCTACAAAGAGGAAGACAGACATTTACACAAACCTAACCAAACCAAGTAAAATCCTACAAAGAGGAAGACAGACATTTACACAAACCTAACCAAATCAAGTAAAGTACTGCAGAGAGGTCAATAATACCAAACTGACAACGTCTATCTATCCACTCACACTATAGATCATTTAGATTCCAACCCATCTTTTTAATTTGGCCTTAGACCTCACCTGAACTCGAATGTATGTCTAGCTCTAAGGTCAGGGATGCTAGAAACAGATTAACAGTGAGCCGCTCCACTCTGCACGGCCAAAGAGAAGGCTTGGTTTAGTTGTTGCTCTCGACAAAAACAAAATAAAAAAATAAGTTTGTGTGAGACAAGATAATTGCAGGTGTTACAAAGCAGAGTTAAACTCTAGTGAAGAGTTGGGATGAGACGTTAAGTTCCACATTAACACTTGGACAGAGTACAGTGCACTAACATTGCCCGAGGATAAAATATCCTCCAACCAACAGACAAGAACCCAGCGATATGAGATGAAACAGGTCAGTAAAGGCTAAAGGGCCACAAGTGTAATGGCTGGCCCTCTCATGGCCTTCCTGTTAGTTCTTCAAGGTTAAAAGGCCCTGAGACTGAAGTTGAAACTGCCTGTATTTCAAAAGCCCCCTCACTCACTCAGTTATTCAGTCAGACAGCCAGACAGTCAATGTAATGTATTGATTTAAACTCTTTAAGAGAAAAGCCCATTGGCTATCTCTAAGGCCTATCTCATACATGAATGGCTGAGCTCTCTTCTGCTTCAGCCAAGGATGAATCTGATTGGCCAGTGCCATCTGGATTTTGATCATTCATCTCATCTTCACATCAGAGACATTTTATCTCCAAGGGTTTTAAAATGTGGGGGGGTGAGGGGTTGAGGATGCAGTGAGAGATGGGGGGGATATGGCTGGGTAGTTAAAGGTATGTATTGATTTGAAGGAGATCACATTATCATCTTGCCTATGGAGAGAGAAGAGGGGGCGGTCAGAGAGAGGGAGAGGTCAGAGAGAGGGGGAGGTCAGAGAGAGGAGAGTGGAAGAAAGCGAGAGGGAACGAGAAAGGAGAGAAAGAATGAGTGATATGTACAGAGAAAGGGCAGAGAGATAGGAAAAGTGGGGAAATGAATAATACAAATCTAAAATCAAATTGATCATAAAAGCATCTGAGATTTGCTGGTTTATATTGTTGAGCGATTAACCGAAATGGCAGTTATTTTTTGTTTTTAAACAACTAATTGACCTATGTCAGTTCAATTATTCGAATTCCATTTCATTTTTTTTTTCTTCTGTCAGCTCAATGCCCACATTTTGCTGTAGTTTCTCTGGATATAAATATGATCATGACCAAACTTGGCGATGTAGTAGGGAGTTGTAGTTTCCAACAGGCCAATGCTCTACATAGTTTAGCGCATAAAACTACAATGACCATAATCCATTGCATGGCCAGTTGTTTGATCCGTGTTTCTTTTACCCCTGCTACATAAGAGACAGAAAACATTTTAGATCAAGAGGGGATACGTAGAGAGCAGTTCCTTTGTGAGGTATCTCTACCTGAAAATACTCTACCTGAAAACAAATTATCTAGTTCAGTGTTCCCCAACCGGTCGATCACAAAACATTTTTGTAGAAAGCCAACGATAAAAGCATAAAGGCATGCGCTCCTTTTTTTTGTATAGCGCTGTTGCGGTAGGTGCACTTGATTCAGATGCCCTGCGCACCGGGTAGGCAAATTGTTCCCATTTTCAATCATTTAATTTGTCTAAAAAGACAAACTCCGCCTAACCGGTGGGCCAGGAGATGTGTGACTATATCAGTGTCTACTTCGCTGCCCAATCGGATAGCTCAAATCACCGTGCCTTTCGGCAGCTTCTACCACCACGGCCACAGCAAAATGTGATACTAGCCTGCGTCACTTTTCAAAACTATTTAAAAAGAATACGGTCAAAGAATACAGCAAAGAACTGCTGTTTTCATGACTGAGTTCATGTCTAAGTTTTATTCAGCACTGTCAACGCTGTTTTTATTCAACACTATTGCAAAACATAAAATGTGCTTCTCCCAACTTGCACTGCAGCTGCAATGATTGAGTATCCAAGTGTATCGATAGCCCTGTGTTTTTATAATTATTAGCAGCTCGTCACTTTCTCTGGACATAGGAACAACATAAATTTGTGCCTGAGGCAGATACAACTCGCCATCAGGTGTAAGTTTGTCCCCTCTCTCTGGTCATTCTCACTGGAGGAAAGAAAGGAGAGGGCAGGGGCCGTGAAAGGCAGACCCTTTGCTGCTCTCCCTCCGCTGAGACTAAGGTCGTGTTCAAAATCACTGCGAACTCTGAAATCTCCAACTTCAGTGCGTTCAAGACAACTGGGAACTCGGGAAAAAACGAGATCTGACTAGATAAAATTGGTTTGGTCATCCATATCGAAATCTCGAGCTTCTTTCTTAGCTCCGACTTTTCAACCTGAAGTTCACTGAGGTCATAATTTGACCTTGTTTTTTTCTGAGTTCCCAGTTGTCTTGAAGCACCATGGCCATCAGATGCAGGTACCTAACATCAGTCCAGTGAAATAAAAAAGCTAATTATCTGTCATGTGCCTTTTACTGAGGAGTGGCTTCCGTCTGGCCACTCTACCATAATGGCCTGATTGGTGGAGTGCTGCAGAGATGGTTCTCCCAGCTCTGTCAGAGTGACCATTGAGTTCTTGGTCACGTCCTTGACGAAGGCCCTTCTCCCCCGATTGCTCAGTTTGGCCGGGCGGCCAGCTCTAGGAAGAGTTTTTGTGGTTCCAAACTTCTTCCATTTAAGAATGATGGAGGTCACTGTGTTCTTGGGGACCTTCAATGCTTCGACCTCATGGCTTGGTTTTTGCACTGTCAAATGTGGGACCTTATATAGACAGGTGTGTGCCTTTCCAAATCATGTCTAATCAATTAGGTTTACCACAGGTGGACTTCAATCAAGTTGTAGAAACAACTCAATGATGATTAATTAATTAAACAGGATGCACCTGATTATGTCATGCTTATGTAAATAAAATATTTCAGGGTTTTATTTTTATTAATGAGAAAAAATTCTAAAAACCTGTTTTCACTTTGTCATTATGGGGCATTGTGTGTAAAATATTGATTATTTAAACAGAAATTACCTTAAAAAGCACTGATGGCTCAGCACTACTGATTAAATTGAATTCCCAGCGATTCTTGAAACTTTAATATGACAACTGGGAGAGAGAGCTGGGAGGACACACACACAAACATTACTGAAACTCCCACCCTTCAATGCTAATACATTTTTAACTAATTTTAAAAATCCATTATTTAGAAAGCAGAGCTGCCAGTAACCAAGATCACAGGCCCCATCCCTTACAGGTCCCATCCCTTACAGGCCCCATCCCTTACAGGTCCCAACCCTTTCTGGCACCAACCCTTAGAGTTCCCATCCCTTACAGGTCCCAACCCTTACAGGCCCCATCCCTTACAGGTCCCATCCCTTACAGGTCCCATCCCTTACAGGTCCCATCCCTTACAGGTCCCATCCCTTACAGGTCCCAAACCTTACAGGACCCATCCCTTACAGGCCCCATCCCTTACAGGACCCATCCCTTACAGGTCCCATCCCTTACTGGCCCCATCCCTTACAGGTCCCAAACCTTACAGGTCCCAACCCTTACAGGTCCCAACCCTTACTGGCCCCATCCCTTACAGGTCCCAACCCTTACTGTTCCCGTCCCTTACTGTTCCCGTCCCTTACTGGCCCCATCCCTTACAGGTCCCATCCCTTACAGGACCCATCCCTTACAGGTCCCATCCCTTACAGGCCCCATCCCTTACAGGTCCCATCCCTTACAGGTCCCATCCCTTACAGGCCCCATCCCTTACAGGTCCCATCCCTTACTGTTCCCGTCCCTTACTGGCCCCATCCCTTACAGGTCCCATCCCTTACAGGACCCATCCCTTACAGGTCCCATCCCTTACAGGCCCCATCCCTTACAGGTCCCATCCCTTACAGGTCCCATCCCTTACAGGCTCCATCCCTTACAGGTCCCATCCCTTACAGGTCCCATCCCTTACAGGCCCCATCCCTTACAGGTCCCATCCCTTACAGGCCCCATCCCTTACAGGTCCCAACCTTTTCTGGCACCAACCCTTACAGGTCCCATCCCTTACAGGTCCCATCCCTTACAGGTCCCATCCCTTACAGGCCCCATCCCTTACAGGTCCCAACCTTTTCTGGCACCAACCCTTACAGGTCCCAACCCTTACAGGTCCCAACCCTTACTGGCCCCATACCTTACTGGCCCCATCCCTTACAGGTCCAACCCTTACAGGCCCCAACCCTTACAGGCCCAATCCCTTACAGGCCCAATGCCTTACAGCCAATCCATGAACACTAGAGGAGAGAGACTGGTAGTACAGTCAGATTGACCAAAGAGATGGTGAAGAGGAACAACATAATCATCCTGGTTCAAGTGATTGTGTACTGGGTGAATGTATTGTGTATGTTCTTGCTCTACTTACTGAGTTATAATAATGCCGGCCGTAAACAGTCCCAAGGAGGATAGCATAGCTTCACATTAGGAATGACTCATGGCAAATACAGATATCTGTACAAGATATAAACAGAGCTGTACAATAAACGCCTTACAAGTAGTGTCGACACGGAGCGGGATAGAGAGAGAGAGAGGAGAAAGAGAGAGTGTGGGGGCAAACATATCTTTACATGATGTATACAAAGTTATACAATACGCTTCTTACTTCTTGCTGTGAGTGGAGAGAGACAGAGATAGAGACAGGGAGAGATACGGTATTTTCTGTGTGACAGTTCCTTACAAGACAGCAGATTGATGATCTCTCCGTCAGGAGACATTTAGGATAGCAGGGTTTAGTGAAAATTTAAGAGGCAGAAGTGTGTGTGTGTCTGTATGTCTGTGTCTGTGTGTGTTTACTAGGCTTATCGCATTAAAACATGCCGCTCACTCATGATTGGTAGAATTCACCCACTGTGCGCTTTCATCCACCATTGGATCTGAAAG
Organism: Oncorhynchus nerka; assembly: GCF_034236695.1. Lineage (NCBI taxonomy): Eukaryota > Metazoa > Chordata > Actinopteri > Salmoniformes > Salmonidae > Oncorhynchus > Oncorhynchus nerka. Next base: position 86,475,990 of record NC_088408.1, read on the forward strand.
GCACAAAGCCTGAGTTTGCCTGTGTGCGCGCAAACCAGTGTGTGTGTGTGTGCGCCCGTTGGACGTAGGCTGTTATATGTGTCTGATATTGGAGTGATGGAGATCAGTCTAAACTGACAGACAACAATCAGGCTGTCATACAGCCATCAGACACAACCCTATTCTATCACACTGACACCCCAGAGAGAGCCAGAGAGAGATTGAGATTGACAGAAAGAAAGAAAGTCAGAGAAATAGAGACAGAGACAGACAGAGAGAAATACAGACAGAGAGAGATCCTCCTCCTCTCTAATGAGTATTTGCTCATCACTTTCCAACTATAACAAAGTGACTCAGCATAAGAAGGTTCCAAGTAGTTTCAAGTAATGCTTATAAGACTCTATAATGCTAGCTTCTATATGCTGGTCCCTTGCCAGGTGCCAGTGTGTGTGTGTGTGTGTGTGCGTGCGTGTGGACTTTCTGAGGTCAACAGGTTTCTCATGCTGGTTAGAGCAGCAATGGCAGGCTTATGTCATTAGCCAACCACAGCTATGCATGACAGGGGAGCTTTATGTATGGGACAGCCTTGTCTGGCGGATGTAGATGTCTCCATTTAGGATTCATTTTATTCCTTTATAATCAACTGGACAGTTAGAAAGATATCCCTGGACAAATCTCTCTCTCACACACACACACACACACACTTCTGCTGAAGTGTCTCCTGCTCGCCTGGCTGGGCCAAGGGAAACAGATGTCCTGCAATTAATAGTAAGGTTCTGATATATTAAAACCTGCACAAATCTAGCTTGATGTGTGCGTGAGTGTGTGTCAGTCTGGCTTGACGTGGTTATCTAATGATGGGTCAGCGCAGGACAACAAGCTGAGCAACGATCTCTTTTGCTCCCTGTGAATCTCTCCGGTGGTAAGTTGACCATTTGAACAGACTCTTAGGCCAAGACAACCAGAGAGAAGAGAGCAAAACCATTGCAATACTATAAAGCTTTGCTCACAAACTGTACCGTAGTGTGTTAGTATTGAAGTTGAGACTTTTCTCCTCACATGTTGGTGTGTTGTTTGATGTAGCTGTGCCTCAACATTGAGCTGGTTAGACAGACCAGAGGTATTGAAGCTTCTGAATGTTCGGAGGCATCAGGTCTATGAACACAGTGGCACACCTCTCCATCAGATCTGATGAGAGAGGTGGAGTGGAAAAAACAGCACTTGCTACAAACTGATGTCAACAACAAAGGTATAGGAAGGAAGGAAATACACACACCTACTTCATTATTGATTCAGTGGAGCAGAGAGAACACACACACAGCTGAGAGATCAAAGAAACAGCTAGGACACAACAGGGGGTCCTCCTCTCTCTGCTCTCCATTACAACTACAACCTGACCTGTGACAGTACACACTCACACACACACAGCCTGGTTGAGGATGGAAGAGGCTATTTGAGTTGATGGAGTGTATACATTGTTAAAAAAAAGTCAAATGTCCACATTTCTACAGTACAGTAATATATTTCAGTCACACATGGCTGGTGTCAGTGGAACAGAATGTTGATACTGTTCCCCAAGGCTCTCCTCCTTTAAATCCCAATCATTACCCTCACAGGGAGCCCTGTACTGACACTGCTAATCTGGGCCTACAGCCACACACACACACACACACACACACACACACACACACACACACACACACACACACACACACACACTGGAGGAGAAAGTGACATACAGAAAGACACTCCCCTATAAACTAGCCTTACACCTCCCCCCTTCTCTCCATCCCTCCCTCCCTCTCTCCATCCCTCAGACAGGGATAGATCTTTCTGTGTTTGATGTTCCTCTGAACAAATCCCCCTTTTCCTTTCCCTAATCGCATTACCACCTGTGGCCCAATGCACCCTGGGTATCGGGACAGGACTGATGCCAATGTGCCACTCCACCATGCCTGCTGTGTCTGTCATGTACGGGCTGGCACCATCAAGACACACACACACACACACACACACACACACACAAACACACACGGTATGGAACAGCCTGGCACAAAGACACACACACCCAGTGACCTGGTGTTTGCCAGGTTGGTGGATTGGCAGGAGTGTGTCTGCCAAGTTGGTCTCAGAACCTGCAGAGCTGGGTACTGGTATTGTATGAACTGACCACAGCATACGATTCCCCACAAAGAACTTGGCTACACATAGCCTTTTTCAACATGCATTTAGTAGAACAAGGAATATGTGTTTTTAATGGACTTATATGTGTGTTCAGAGGAGTTCATCCTGGTGTAGCATGCGGTTGGCAGTGGCTCACTGCAACACCAGGATGAACCACGTGTAGAGAGTACAACGACAGAGAGAAGATCTAGTGAAGAGGAGTTAGTGGCATCCAGATGTTATTTAAATGTTTCTTATGTGGTGCCAACAAACAGAAGTGCAGTATAAAGTTTTAAATATGAGCCTTGTCTTAAAGAGGCCAGAGAGAGAGAGAGAGAGAGAGATTTCAAATCGAAGATTTTTTGTCACATGCTCCGAATACAACCGTGAAATGCTTACATACCACCCCTTAGCCAACAATGCAGTTCCAGAAAGAGTTAATAAAATATTGACTAAATATACTAAAGTAAAAAGAGTCAAGTAAAAGTAACAAAATAAATATAACACTAACAATACCGAGTCAATGTGCTGGGGGGACACGTTAGTTGAGTTATTTTGTACATGTAGGTAGGGCTAAAGTGACTATGCATAGATAATAAACAGCGAGTAGCAGCAGTGTAAAACACAAAGGGGGGAGGGGGGGCATAATTATTCAGCAGTCTTATGGCTTGAGGGTAGAAGCTGTTAAGGAGCCTCTTGGTCCTAGACTTGGTGCTCTGGTACCGCTTGCTGTGCGGTCGCAGAAAGAACAGTCTATGACTTTGTTGACAGGAGTCTTGGACAATTTTTTGGTCCTTCCTCTGACAGCGCATAGTATATTGGTCCTGGTTGGTAGGAAGCTTGGCCCCAGTGATGTACTGGGCTGTACGCACTACTGTCACGTTCTGACCTTAGTTCTTTTGTTATGTCTTTGTTTTAGTATGGTCAAGGCGTGAGTTGGGTGGGTTGTCTATGTTCCTTTTTCTATGATTTGGGATTTCTGTGTTTGGCCTGTTATGGTTCTCAATCAGAGGCAGCTGTCAATCGTTGTTCCTGATTGAGAACCATACTTAGGTAGCCTGGTTTCACTTTTGAGTTGTGGGTGATTGTTTCTGTGTCTGTGTTCCACACGGAACTGTTTTGGTTTGTTACTTCACTTTGTTATTTTTGTATTTTGTCGTGTTTAGTTTGTTCTATTAAATATGGACCCTTACCACGCTGCGCATTGGTCCTCCTCTTTTCCTTCATACGACGACAGTTACAACTACCCTCTGTAGCACCCTAAGGTCAGATGCAGAGCAGTTGCCATACCAGGCGGTGATACTCTCGATGGTTCAGCTATACGACATTTTGAGGATCTGGGGACCCATACCAAATCTTTTCAGTTTCCTGAGGGGGAAAAAGTTGTGCCCTCTTCACAACTGTCTTGGCCTGCCTTTTCCTGTAGTCCACGATCAGCTCCTTTGTCTTCCTCACATTGAGGGAGAGGTTTTTCAACCTCTGACCTCCTCCCTATAGGCTGTCTCATTGTTGTCAGTGATCAGGCCTACTGTTGTGTCATCAGAAAACTTAGTGATGGTGTTGGTGTCGTGTTTGGCCACGCAGTCATAGGTGAACAGGGAGTACAGGAGGGGACTAAGTACACACCCCTGAGGGGCTCCAGTGTTGTGGATTAGTGTGACAGATATGTTGTTGCCTACCCTTACCACCTAAGACCAGGATCCAGTTGCAGAGGAAGGTGTTTAGTCCCATGGTCCTTAGCTTAGTGATGAGCTTTGTGGTCACTATGGTGTTGAATGCTGAGCTGTAGTCAATGAACAGCATTCTCACGTAAGTATTCCTTTTGTCCCGGTGGGAAAGGGCAGTGTGGAGTGTGATTGAGATTGTGTCATCTGTGGATATGTTGGAGAGGTATGCGAATTGGAGTGGGTCTAGGGTTTCTGGGATGATGCTGTTGATGTGAGCCATGACCAGAATTTCAAAGCATTTCATGGCTACCGACGTGAGTGCTAGGGGGTGGTAATAATTTAGTTACTTTCACTTCCTTGAGCACAGGGACTATGGTGACCTGCTTGAAACATGTAGGTATTACAGACTCGGTCAGGGAGAGGTTGAAAATATCAGTGAAGACACTTGCCAGCTCAGTGCATGCTTTGAGTACACGTCTTGGTAATCCACCTGGCCCCGCGGCTTTGTGAATGTTGACCTGTTTAAATGTCTTACTCACATAGGCTACCGAGAGCGTGTTAACACTGTTGTCCGGAATGGCTGGTGCTCTCATGCATGCTTCAGTGTTGCTAGCCACGAAGCGAGCATAAAAGGCATGTAGCTCATCTGGTGGGCTCATGTCACTGGACAGCTCGCGGACGGGATTCCCTTTGTAGTCTGTAATAACTTTCAAGCCCTGCCACATCCGACATGCATCAGAGCCGGTGTAGTATGTTTAAATCTTATTCCTGTATTGACGCTTTGCCTGTTTGATGGTTCGTCTGAGGGCATACGGGATTTCTTATAAGCCTCCGGATTATTGTCCCGCTCCTAAAGCAGTAGCTCTAGCCTTTAGCTCGGTGCGGATGTTCCCTGTAATCCATGGCTTCTGGTTGGGATATGTACGTACGGTCACCGTGGGAACGACATCATCGATGCACTTATTGACGAAGCCAATGACTGAGGTGGTATACTCCTCAATGCCATTGGATGAATCCCAGAAAATATTCCAGTCTGTGCTAGCAAAACTGTCCTGTAGCGTAGCTTCCGCATCTTCTGACCACTTCTGTATTGAGCGAGTCACTGGTATACCCTGCTTTAGTTTTTGCTTGTAAGCAGGAATCATTTAGGAAAGAATTATGGTCAAATTTGCCGAATGGAGGGCATGTGAGAACTTTTTATGTGTCTCTGTGTATGGAGTAAAGGTGGTCTAGAGTGTTTTACCCTCTGGTTGCACATGTGACATGCTTTTAGACATTTGGTAAAACAGATTTAACCTCTGCGCACAGAACCCGGTAGCGGGATGAAATTCGACAACATACGGTGATCGCTACATAAATAGTCATATTAACATTCATGAAAATACAAGTGTCTCACATGTTTCGAAAGCCTAGAATCTTGCTAATCCAACTGCATTGTCAGATTTAAAAAAGGATTTACTGTGAAAGAATACGATGCGATTATCTGAGGATAGAGCCCCATAAAAAACAACTATTTCAACCAGCACAGGCGTAACAAAATCACAAACTGCAATAAAATAAAATGTTTACCTTTGACGATCTTCCTCTGTTTGCAATCCCAATGCTCATGTTACACAATGAATGGTATTTTGTTTGATAAAATCCATTTTTATAGCCTAACACGAAACACTTTGTGAACCGCTTGTGTCGTGAATTCCGTCTCATTCCATTTTCGACGACACATTTGAGGTAAATACACACACAATCAACTGGTTTGTTTATAACACCAAACCTGATGGGTCATTTCGCAGGACGTATTGACTGAAAGAAACCGATTTGAAGACAACAAGTAATGACATCATTGTGCACCAATGATATGACCGCTGTTTCTTTTATTGACTGTATTTTAACCCAATGACCACTGATCGTCTTCAAATCTAGCTGGTTAGATAGCCAATGAGCTGAGGTAAACTACAATATGTAATGTTTATGTGTTGGAAGACCAACCCATGTAACGGCGTTCGTCTGTTGAAAGAAGAGAGTCGGACCGAAATGCAGCGTGTAGGTTACTCATGTGCTTTAATAAAGGAAATAGCGATACATGAAATAACTGTGAGATACAAAACAACAGACGGAACGTGAAACTATACAGCCTATCTGGTGAATACACAAAGACAGGTACAATCACCCACGAAATACAACGCGAACTCAAGCTACCTAAATACGGTTCCCAATCCGAGACAACGAGAAGCACCTGACTCTAATTGAGAACCGCCTCAGGCAGCCAAGCCTAACTAGACACACCCCTAATCAACACAATCCCAATTACTACAAACCCCAATACGAAACACAACATATAAACCCATGTCACACCCTGGCTTACCCAAACATATACCAAAAACACAAAATATAATGACCAAGGCGTGACAGAACCCTCCCCCCTAAGGTGCGGACTCCGGGACGCACCTCAAGAGCATAGGGAGGGTCCGGGTGGGTGTCTGTCCATGGTGGCGGTTCTGGCTCGGGACGTGGACCCCACTCCATGAATGTCCTAGTTCCTCCCCTTCGCGTCCTGGGATAATCCACCTTCTCCGCCGACCATGGCCTAATAGTCCTCACCCAGATCCCCACATAACTGAGGAGCCGCTCGTAACAGAGGGGCAGCTCGGGACAGAGGGGCAGCTCGGGACAGAGGGGCAGCTCGGGACAGAGGGCAGCTCGGGACAGAGGGGCAGCTCGGGACAGAGGGGCAGCTCGGAACCGAGGGGATGCCCGGGACCGAGGGGATGCCCGGGACCGAGGGGAAGCCCAGGACCGAGGGGAAGCCCGGGACCGAGGGGAAGCCCGGGACTGTGAGGAATCCCAGTACTGAGATGAAGCTCAGTACTGAGATGAAGCTCAGACAGGTAGTAGGCTCCGGTAAATCCTGGCTGGCTGGCGGAACTGGAAGATTCTGGTTGTCTGGCAGATCTGGAAGAGACTGGTTGTCTGGCAGATCTGGAAGAGACTGGTTGTCGGGCAGATCTGGAAGAGACTGGTTGTCGGGCAGATCTGGAAGAGACTGGTTGTCTGGCAGATCTGGAAGAGACTGGTTGTCTGGCGGATCTGGAAGAGACTGGTTGTCTGGCACTTCTGGCGGATCCTGGCAGACTGGCGGCGCTGGGCAGACTGGCGACGCTGGGCAGACTGGGAGCATTGGCGGCGCTGGGCAGACGGGGAGCACTGGCGGCGCTGGGCAGACTGGGAGCACTGGCGGCGCTGGGCAGACTGGGAGCACTGGCGGCACTGGGCAGACTGGGAGCACTGGCGGCGCTGGGCAGACTGGCGACGCTGGGCAGACTGGGAGCACTGGCGGCGCTGGGCAGACTGACAGCTCTGGCTGCTTCATGCAGACTGACAGCACTTGGCAGACTGACAGATCTCTGCAGACTGGCAGCTTAGGCTGCTCCGAACAGGCAGGAGGCTCCGGCAGCGCAGGAGAGGATACAGGCTCTGGCTGCGCTGAACAGGCGAGAGGCTCCGGCAGCGCAGGAGAGGAGACAGGCTCTGGCTGCGCTGAACAGGCGGGAGACTCCGACAGCGTAGGAGGGAAGGAAGGCTCTGGCTGTGTTGAACAGGCGAGGCGCACTGAAGGCCTGGTGCGTGGTGCTGGAACTGGTGGTATTTGATCGAGGACACGCACAGGAAGCCTGGTGCGGGGAGCTGCTACCGGAGGACTGTTGTGTAGAGGTGGCTCTGGATAGACCGGACCGTGCAGGCGCACTGGAGCTCTTGAGCACCGAGCCTGCCCAAGCTTACCTGGCTCGATGCCCACTCTAGCCCGGCCAATAGGAAGAGCTGGTATGTGTCGCAGCTGGCTCTGCACCCGCACTGGAAACACCGTGCACTCCATAGCATAACACGGTGCCTGCCCGGTCTCTCTAGCCCAACGGTGAGCACAGGGAGTAGGCGCAGGTTTCCTACCTGGCATAACTATTCTCCCTTCTAGCCTCCCCCAATACATTTTTTGGGGTGACCTTCCGGTTTCCAACCGAGTCGCCGTGCTGCTTCCTCATACCTGCGCCTCTCCGCTTTAGCTGCTTCTATTTCCTCCTTGGGACGGCGATATTCTCCCGGCTGCGCCCAGGGTCCTTTACAGTCTAATTCCTCCTCCCATGTCCAAATCTCCAAATGGTGCAGTCTCTCCCACTGCAACTGTTCTTCACGATTAACAGGAAGAGTAGGCTCAGGTCTGACTCCTGACTCAGCCACTCTCTCTCTGCGCTTTCCCCCGTTACTTTCCGTTTTCGCTCTGCGCCGCCGTGCTTTCCTTTTCGACTCCATTCGTCTATAGCCCTCTTCGCATTGCTGTAGGGAATCCCAGGCGGGCTCCGGCACTCGCTCTGGATCGGCCGCCCACCTGTCGATTTCTTCCCACGTAGTATACTCCATGCTTCTGCTGTCCATAACGTCGTCCTTTAGCTCCTGCCAGTTTACACGCTGCTCGGTCCGTTTACGGTGGGTGATTCTGTAACGGCGTTCGTCTGTTGAAAGAAGAGAGTCGGACCGAAATGCAGCGTGTAGGTTACTCATGTGCTTTAATAAAGGAAATAGCTATACATGAAATAACTGTGAGATACAAAACAACAGACGGAACGTGAAACTATACAGCCTATCTGGTGAATACACAAAGACAGGTACAATCACCCACGAAATACAACGCGAACTCAAGCTACCTAAATACGGTTCCCAATCCGAGACAACGAGAAGCACCTGACTCTAATTCAGAACCGCCTCAGGCAGCCAAGCCTAACTAGACACACCCCTAATCAACACAATCCCAATTACTACAAACCCCAATACGAAACACAACATATAAACCCATGTCACACCCTGGCTTACCCAAACATATACCAAAAACACAAAATATAATGACCAAGGCGTGACAACCCATGGAGTAAACTCCCGCGTAAAGAGGTTCATTCGCCATTGACGATTCATACCGGAAGGAGGCGCATGTTGGGCACAGCATTGTTTTGGTAAAGCGCATATTCAGCTGTTTATATATCAATCAGGATGGCGACTAAGTCAGGGAAAGCTAAATCTAAGTCTAGATATACAGATGTACACACCATTTTAGAAGAAATTGATCGAGGACGATTCATTTAGCGATTCCTAAATGGAGGAATATTTTTTGAACAGAGAGGACATCATTTTGGACTTGTAAGTTCTTCTCATGCTAATGCCGTTGTTTGAAATTAATAATATAAAATATTATTTGTGAAATGAAATAGTCTATTTGAGGCTGTTGAGGGGAGGGCAGGCCCACAACAATGGCCAAAGTGAAATGGAGACAGTAGATGCAGCTGGTCTGTTGTAGTATAATAAAGACAGTAGATCTAGCTGGTCTGTCATAATATAATAGAGACAGTAGATCTAGCTGAAATGTCATAATATAAATGAGACAGTAGATCTAGCAGGTCTATAATAATATATTCAACCTTATGTTCCATGCACTCTATATATATATGTTTATTACACCTGTTGATACAGGGCTCATATGTGAAACTATTCTAACTGAACATTTTCTTTCACAGTGACACTGACTCCGAATGGCAGCCCCCATGGCCAAGGTTTCCATCCCCCACTGAAGCTGGTTCATCCAGCTCCTGCCACAAGTGGTGTTCATCTGCCCAAATGTATTTCTGCAGGCATGGATGTGCCTCAGGGCCAAAAGGGCACAGCATGGAGGCGTCGCTGTGTTCTTCGCTAAATGAAGTCACCTGCATCACATGCTTGGTGACCCTCTGCTTTAAGGCAGAAAGAGACTGCTATGGCACCTGGCATCAGAAGCACAATATTGTGTAGACGACTGAGGGTCTTCCAAATATTTAAAGTTTTATTTTGTAAATGTGTATTTATTTATTTTTCATGTTTTTTCTCAATTTTTTGGGGGTGTAAGAATACCCTTTTGGTATTTTGTATATAGTTATTCCATTCAAAATGTATAACTTGGGACACCTGGGTGACTTCATGATAAATGTCATGTAGCACACTCATTTTAGAAGTTATCATTCTGAAACTTTGCACAAGTACTGTTGCCCTCTTATGTTTTTCATTGAAATTGTCCCCATCATCCCATCTGAATGTTTGGATGTTCTTGTTCAGTTGAAAGCACCAATAAAAACAGAAAATGTATGTTTATTTCCTTGTGTTTTCTTCTACCAGATCTATGGTGTTATATTCTCCTACATTCAGAGTGTTTCCTTTCAAATGATACCAAGAAAATGCATATCCTTGGTTCTGGGCCTGAGCTACAGGCAGTTTGATTTGGGTATGTCTTCAGACGGAAATTGAAAAAAGTAGGGGGGTAGCTCTAAGAGGATTATGTTTGCCTGCATTAAAGTCCCCGGCCTCTAGTTTCTCTAGGGTGGGGGGCACTATTTTCACCTCCGGATGAAAAGTGTGCCCAAAGTAAACTGACATGCTACTCAGGCCCAGAAGCTAGGATATCCATATAATTGGTAGATTTGGATAGAAAACACTCTAACACTCGGTTTCCAAAACTGTTAAAATAATGTCTGTGAGTATAACAGAACTGATTTGGCAGGCGAAAACCTGAGAAAAATACAACCAGGATGTAGGATTTATTTTCTATTTTTGTAGTTTTCTATTCAATGCCATTACAGTATCCATTGACTTAGGACTCACATTGCAGTTCCTATGCCTTCCACTAGATGTCAACAGTCTTTAAGAATTGTTTCAGGCTTGTATTCTGAAAAATGAGGGAGTAAGACCAGTATGAATGAGTTGACCCTACAGTGTCAGAGCTTTTTCATGCGCAATCCCGAGAGCGCGCCTTTTTTTATTTTACCTTTATTTAACTAGGCAAGTTTTCAATGACGGACTAGGAACAGTGGATTAACTGCCTGTTCAGGGGCAGAACGACAGATACAAATATGATTGATTATTTAGGCTAAAAACAACCTGAGGATTGAATATAAACATCGTTTGACATGTTTCTATGAACTTTACGGACGCAATTTTTATTTTTTGTCTGCCTGTTGTGACTGCATTTGAGTCTGTGGATTACTGAAGAATACACGCGAACAAAACGGAGGATTTTGGATATAAAGAGAGACTTTATCAAACAAAGCAAACCTTTATTGAGTAAATGAATGTCTTCTGAGTGCAACCATATGAAGATCATCAAAGGTAAGTGATTAATTTTATCTCTATTTCTGACTTGTGTAACTCTTCTACTTGGCTGGTTACTGTTCGTAATGATTTGTCTGCTGGGCGATGTTCTCAAATAATCGCATGATATGCTTTCACCTTAAAGACTTTCTGAAATCTGACACCGTGGTTGGATTCACAAGAAGTTAATCTTTAAACCTATGTATAACACTTGTATGTCTTCTGAATTTTTATAATCAGTATTTCTGTTTTTGTATTTGGCGCTCTGCAATTTCACTGGATGTTGGTCAGGTGGGACGCTACCGTCCCACGTACCCTAGAGAGGCTAGGAGTGCCACCTCTGCATGAGCATTTTCTTGTTTGCTTATGGCCTTATACACCTTGTTGAGTGCGGTCTTAGTGGCAGTATCGGTTTGTGGTGGTAAATAGACAGCTATGAATAATATAGGTGAGAACTCTCTTGGTAGATAGAGGTCTACAGCTTATCATGAAATACTCTACCTCAGGCAAGCAATACCTCAAGACTTCTTTAATATTAGAAATTGCGCACTAGCTGTTATGTACAAATAGACACACACACCCGCCCCTTGTCTTACAAGACGTAGCCTCTTTGTCCTGTCAATGCTTGGAATACCTCTATAGTATCCGTATCATCGATGAGCCATGACTCAGTGAAACATAAGATATTACAGTTTTTAAATGTCCCATTGGTAGGATATTCTTAATCGTAGATCATCTGTTTTATTTTCCAGTGATTGTGCACATTGTGGCCATAGTACGAATTCTCAGAAGGCAGCCCGACCTCCGCCCCCATTTTCTCTGTCTTTTCTTCACCCAAATGACAGGGTATGAGCCTGGTTTCGAGAAAGCAGTATATCCTTTGCGTCAAACTCGTTAAAGAAAACATCTTAGTCCAGTGCGAGGTGAGTAATCGCTGTTCTGATGTCCAGAAGCTATTTTCGGTCATAGGAGATGGTAGCAGCAACATTATGTACAAAATAAGTTTAAAGAATTGCTACAAACAATGCGAAAAAACTAAATAGCACAGTTGGTTAGGAGCCCGTAAAACGTCAGCCATCCCCTCCGGCGCCGTTATTATTATCATTATAAGAGAGAGAGAGAGAGAGAGAGAGAGAGAGAGAGAGAGGTGCCAAGTTTCCTCCACCAATGGGCCCCAGTTTAGCAGTGAGAATATGCAAGGAGTTTGGATTGTGAAAGCACAATTCTACCCAACATATTGTCATGGGGTATAATAAAAATAAACAGTATTTGTTTTTTAGTTGTGGGCCAGGACTTTTTTCCAGCGGAGTTCAGATACCTAATAATGTTGCTTTTTAGACATGTCTGAAGGTACCTTCCCTTGTTGCTACTGAATTGAAACCTTTCTTAAACCAAGCTTTGGAAATTTTCAGACAGACTGCCAAGGAACAAATATATCTCTCATTGAGAAAATTCGAAATGTTAGACTTTATTTTTCTAGTCTCTGATCTTTAAGCTGAAATGGACTGAGAGATGCAATTAGAGGCCAAACCGAGCTAAAATCCTGAGCTAAAAGGAGAAATATGGCGGTTGGCTGCTCACCAATCACAGCAGGACTAATTAGCATTCAATTCGACATCCTCCAAAAGGTTGTTAAGGTCATTTCTGATGAAAAGATGGTGATAATGTGATGATTGGGCGGAGTGATGTTAGTATTGTTCCCATTTACTTGAAGGCTGTTCCTTGGGGAAACATAAGACTTCCACATCTTTATGTAAATTATAACAGCAAATTAAACTATGTACGAGTATGGCCACATTAGAACCGCTGGGCCTCGAGTGTCCACCCTTCAAGCTAACGAGCAGTCATTCTGACTGCAACATTCTAAGAGTGTAATTAATACATTTCATAAATGCTACTGCCTAAAATAATAATTTGGTTGTGTTCATGAAGGTGTTAGATAACATTAGAATACAATTTTTTCTTCCATTTCAAATAAAATAGCATTTTCAATCATTTATGTTACTGTAGGATATATGTAAAAATACACAAACATTTTACTTGTGGAGTGTCTTTGTTATAACTATGAAACAGAAACCATATTCTTTATACAGATTAAAAAATAAATTAAAAAATACCCCAACTACAATGACGCATGGTCAGCAAAATGTGAGGTCAAATGATGAAAACAGTAGCCAAAACATCATTATAAGTGCTACGTGTGAAAGTCTTCACAAAAGCAATAATGGCATTATAATGAATATAAGTCCAAATTAGTCAATTATTGTTTTTTTATATATTTTTTTTTATAGAAATATGAACTTTATCGAACAAAACATACAGTGGGGATAACAATTATTTGATACACTGCCGATTTTGCAGGTTTTCCTACTTACAAAGCATGTATCTGTCATTTTTATCATAGGTCCACTTCAACTGCGAGAGACGGAATCTTTAAAAAAATCCAGAAAATCACATTGTTTGATTTTTAAGTAATTCATTTGCATTTTATTGCATGACATAAGTATTTGATCACCTACCAACCAGTAAGAATTCCGGCTTTCACAGACCTGTTGGTTTTTCTTTGAGAAGTCCTCCTGTTCTCCACTCATCATCTGTATTAACTGCACCTGTTTGAACTCGTTACCTGTATAAAAGACACCTGTCCACACACTCAATCAAACAGACTCCAACCTCTCCACAATGGCCAAGACTAGAGAGCTGTGTAAGGACATCAGGGATACAATTGTTGACCTGCACAAGGCTGGGATGGGCTACAGGACAATAGGCAAGCAGCTTGGTGATTAGGCAATTATTAGAAAATGGAAGAAGTTGAAGGTCAATCACCCTCGGTCTGGGGCTCCATGCACGATCTCACCTCGTGGGGCATCAATGATCATGAGGAAGGTGAGGGATCAGACCAGAACTACACTGCAGGACCTGGTCAATGACCTGAAGAGAGCTGGGACCATAGTCTCAAAGAAAACCATTAGTAACACACTACGCCGTCATGGATTAAAATCCTGCAGCGCATGCAAGGTCCCCCTGCTCAAGGCAGCGCATGAAGTTTGCCAATGACCATCTGGAGGATCCAGAGGAGGAATGGGAGAAGTTCATGTGGTCTGATGAGACAAAAATAGAGCTTTTTGTTCTAAACTCCAGTCGCCGTGTTTTGAGGAAGAAGAAGGATGAGTACAACCCCAATAACACCATCTCAACCTTGAAGCATGCCGGTGGAAACATCATTATTTGGGGATGCCTTTCTGCAAAAGGGACAGGACGACTGCACCGTATTGAGGGGAGGATGAATGGGGCCATGTATTGCGAGATCTTGGCCAACAACCTCCTTCCCTTAGTAAGAGCATTGAAGATGGGTCGTGGCTGGGTCTTCCAGCATGACAACGACCTGAAACACACAGCCAGGGCAATTAAGTAGTGGCTCCGTAAGAAGTATCTCAAGGTCCTGGAGTGGCATAGAACTACAGGACACGTAGAACTACAGGACACGTATGACCTTTGTAATTGCAAACAAAGGTTTCTGTACCAAAAATTAAGTTCTGCTTTTCTGATGTATCAACTACTGATGTCATGCAATAAAATGCAAATTAATTACTTAAAAATCATACAATGTGATTTTCTGGATTTTTGTTTTGGATTCCGTCTCTCACAGTTGAAGTGTACCTATGATAAAAATTACAGACCTCTACGTGCTTTGTAAGTAAGAAAACCTGCAAAATCAGCAGTGTATCAAATACTTGTTCTTCCCACTGTACATGTATTGTGTAACATGAAGTGTAACATTAAGTCCTATGAGTGTCATCTGATGAAGATCATCAAAGGTTAGTGATTAATTCTATCTCCATTTCTGATTTTTGTGACTCTTCACTTTGGCTGGAAAAATGGCTGTGTTTTTCTGTGACTTGGCTCTGACCTAACATAATCGTTTGTGGTGCTTTCGCCGTAAAGCCTATTTGAAATCGGACACTGTGGTGGGATTAACAAGAAGTGTATATTTAAAATGATGTGAAATACTTGTAATGTTTGAGGAATTTTAATTATGGGATTTCTGTCATTTTGAAATAACCTGAAAGGCCGATCAGTAAGGAAGAAGCCACTGCTCCAAAACCTATGGTTTACAACAGCACATGGGGACAAAGATTGTACTTTTCTGAGAAATGTCCTCTGGTCTGATAAAAAATATATATATAACTGTTTGGCCACAATGACCATTGTCTTGTTTGGAGGGAAAAGGGGGAGGCTTGCAAGCTGAAGAACACCATCCCAACCATGAAGCACAGGGGTGGCCGCATCATGTTGTGGTGGTGCTTTGCTGCAGGAGAGACTGGTGCACTTCACAAAATAGAGGGCATCATGAGGAAAGGAAAATTATGTGGATATATTGAATCAACATGTCAGGACATCAGTCAGGAAGTTACAGCTTGGTCGCAAATGGGTCTTCCAAATGGACAATGACCCCAAGCATACTTCCAAAGTTGTGGCAAAAAGGGCTTAAGGACAACAAGGTCAAGACATTGGAGTGGACATCACAAAGCCCTGACGTCAATCCCTATAGAAGATTTGTGGGAAGCACTGAAAAAGTGTGTGCGAGCAAGGAGGCCTACAATTCTGATTCAGTTACACCAGCTCTGTCAAGAGGAATGGGCCAAAACATATTGTGGGAAGCTTGTGAAAGGCTCTCTGAAACGTTTGACCCAAGTTAAACAATTTAAAGGCAATGCTACCAAATACTAATTGAGTGTATGTAAATGAAATGTGATGAAATAAATAAAAGCTGAAATCATTCTCTCTACTCTTATTCTGACATTTCACATTCTTAAAATAAAGTGTTGATCCTAAAACTGGGAATTTTAAATGTCAGGAATAGTGAAAAACTGAGTTTAATTTCACTAGGGTAGTGGGCAGCATTTGGAATTTTGGATGAAAAGTGTTCCCAAATTAAACTGCCTGCTACTCAGGCCCAGAAGATAGGATACAATAATTAGTATGTTTGGATAGAAAACAATGTAAAGTTTCAAACTGTTAAAATAATGTCTGTGACTACAACAGAACTGATGTGGCAGGTGAAAACCCGAGGAAAATCCAACCAGGAAGTACTATTATTTTGAAAGGCTGTTTTTCCATTGAAAGCCTATCCACCATTCAAAACCTTAGGACCCAGTTCGCGGTCTCTATGGATTCCTCTACATGTGGCCAGTCTTTAGGCATCGTTTCAGGCTTTTACTGTCCTGTTTTTTTATTGTGTCCCCATCGATGGCTACTGTCAGTTGAACATGACATAAACGTTGTTTTTTGACTTGCATTTTTAGTGCAGATGCCTTATTTTGCACAGAGGGAGGGCGCTCCCGACCCGCTTTGTTCATGGTGCCAGCCAGACCTTTTTTAATTTGCAAGATACTTGTCCGCCAATGACAGTTAAGTTAAGAAATTGTCCATAGTGACATATCTCCCCTTACCAAAGCAAGGTTCCACAAGCCTCATCACCATATTCTCCGACACTGGCTCAGCCACAACCAGCTTTTGTTGGAAACAATGTTCATCAACACTGATGTTCTTTCCTTGCTTGTAACACGCAATGCTGTTTGTTCAAACATCTTCCAAACGTCGGACACCATGGTGAAAATGTTTCCATGTGTCAGACACGGTTGTGAATTTGTCTGTTTCCAGGTGTAGGACATCATGGTGAGTTTGTCTCTTTCCATGCATCTGATACCATGGTGAATTTGTCTGATTCCAGACTTCAGACACCATGGTGCATTTGTCTGTTTCCAGACATCAGACAACATGGTGAATTTGTCTGTTTCCAGGTGTAGGACACTATGGTGAATTAGTCTGCTTCCAGGAATCAGCCACCATGGTGAATCTGTCTGTTTCCAGTCATCAGACACTGTGGTGAGTTTGTCTGTTTCCAGGCTTCGGACACCGTGGTGAATTTCTCTGTTTACAAGCATCAGAAACCATTGTGAATTTGTCTGTTTCCAGGTGTAGGACATCATGGTGAGTTTGTCTGTTTCCAGGCATCAGATACAATGGACAATTTGTCTGTTTCCAGATATCAGACACCATGGTGAATTTGTCTCTTTCCGGGCATAAGACACCATGTTAAATTTGTCTGTTTCCAGGTGTAGGACACCCTGTTAAATTTGTCTCTTTCCAGGCATCTGATACCATTATGAATTTATCTGTTTTCCAACATCTGACACCATTATGAATTTATCTGTTTTCCAACATCAGACACCATGTGTCACGCCTTGGTCATAGTATTTTGTGTTGTCGTTATATATTTGGTCAGGCCAGGGTGTGACATGGGTTTAAATGTTGTATTTCGTATTGGGGTTTTGTAGGCATTGGGGTTGCGGCTGAGTAGGGGTGTAGCATAGGTTTGGCTGCCTGAGGCGGTTCTCAATCAGAGTCAGGTGATTCTCGTTGTCTCTGATTGGGAACCATATTTAGGTAGCCGGGGTTTCACTGTGTATTTCGTGGGTGATTGTTCCTGTCTCTGTGTAGTGTTCACCAGATAGGCTGTAATTAGGTTTTCACGTTCCGTTTGTTGTTTTGTATTTATTTAGTTGTTTTCTATTTATTTAGTTGTTTTCATGTATCGCGATTCTTCATTAAAGAACATGAGTAACCACCACGCTGCATTTCGGTCCTCTCCTTCGACAGACGAACGTCGTTACACCATGGTGAATTTGTCTGTTCCTGGTGTAGGACATCAATGTGCATTTGTATTTTTCAAGTGACAGACACCATGGTGAATTTTTCTGTTTCCAGGTGTCAGACACAATGGTGAATTTTTCTGTTTCCAGGCGTCAGACACCATGGTGATTTTGTCTTTTTCTATGTCTTGGACACCATGGTGAATTTGTCTGTTTACAGGTCTATGACACCATGGTGAATTTGTCTGTTTCCAGGTCTATGACTCCATGGTGAACTTGCCTGTTTCCATGTGTAGTAAGAGATACTCTTAATGATTGGCTATGAAAAGCCAACTGACATTTACTCCTGAGGTGCTGAATTGCTGCACCCTCGACAACCACTGTGATTATTATTATTTGACCCTGCTGGTAATTTATGAACATTTGAACATCTTGGCCATGTTCTGTTATAATCTCGACCCGGCACAGCCAGAAGAGGTCTGGCCACCCCTCATAGCCTGGTTCCTCTCTAGGTTTCATCTTAGATTTTGGCCTTTCTAGGGAGTTTTTCCTAGCCACCGTGCTTCTACACCTGCATTGCTTGCTGTTTGGGGTTTTAGGCTGGGTTTCTGTACAGCACTTTGAGATATTAGCTGATGTACGAAGGGCTATATAAATACATTTGATTTCATTTAATTAGTGCACCATGGGGAATTTGTCTGTTTCTAGGCGTCGGACCCTGTGGTGAATGTCTGTTTCCAAGCATCAGATACCATGGAGAATTTGTATGTTTCCAGGTGTATGACATCATGGTGAATTTGTCTGTTTCCAAGCATCAGATACCATGGTGAATTTGTCTGTTTCCAGGTGTAGGACACCATGATGAGTTTGTCTGTTTACCAAGCATCAGATATCATGGTGAATTTGTATGTTTCCAGGTGTATGACATCATGGTGAATTTGTCTGTTTCCAAGCATCAGATACCATGGTGAATGTCTGTTTCCAGGCGTAGGACACCATGATGAATTTGTCTGTTTCCAAGCATCAGATACCATTGTGAATTCGTCTGTTTCCAGGCGTTGCATTCTCTTTTCTTTGTCATCAAAACGGAGGTAACGCATGATCTTTATGAAGCCATCCTGTGACATGGTTTCCCCCAAGAACAGTATCCTATACATGTCTAAACATTATCTCTCCATATACATGCTCTTTCCACAGAATGCTATACGGGCATGCAGGATTAAAATGAACTCTTCCATCTCATCAACAGACCGATCCCAGGCAGTGTCTCCTGAATTCCTGTGAGTCTCATCCCCAGTACAGTCCCTGATGTCCATGTCACATAAATCACGAAAGCTGGTGAGTGCGTTGCTGATGTTATTTTTGGCTTGAGATGTAGGGCCTGCTCTCTCAGTGATGACATTTGGTGCTGATAATCAGCCCGTAGCATTGTCACCAGCTTGCTCAGTGAGCACCGTTCTTGTCTTCTTTTGCACTTCAGACTCGGAGGAGTAGGTTCAGGCTGAGGCTCAGAATCAGAAGAATCTGAGATTTCATGATTCATTTCTTTCCCGCCATCTAAGTCGTTTTCATTCAGATCTTGTAGCTGTGCTAACGCACCATGTACATCTATTTGTGTTTGTTTTCTTCCCATTGTAAATTACACACGCTCTCACTGTGTACTTTAAGTAGGCCAGAGTAGACTGATAAAACTGCTTGGATTTGGTGGACTGATAAAGGGTTCCTACCATTTTGAGATTATAATTAGAATAGATCCATACAATAGAATGGCCCGCCCTGTTCTTCGTTCACAGTCAGTGATTACACAGTTGTGCATCTTTCGCTTCCCCTCGCTCATCAACTCAGCCATTCTCCCCCGTCATACTTTACTTCATTTATTTAATCCGTTGTTATATCTGTGGTATATGTTTCACTATAGTTTAGGTTTCAGTTTCGAGGCAATTATCAGGGTGATTATCAACTGGGCACTGCACATTCCAATGTCGGGAGAATGAGCGGAGCAGGCCCTACTATCAGGAGAATGAGCGGAGTAGGCCCTACTGTCGGAAGAATGAGCGGAGCAGGCCCTACTGTCAGGAGAATGAGCGGAGCAGGCTCTACTGTCAGGAGAATGAGCGGAGCAGGCCCTACTGTCAGGAGAATGAGCGGAGCAGGCCCTACTGTCGGAAGAATGAGCGGAGCAGGCCCTACTGTCAGGAGAATGAGCGGAGCAGGCCCTACTGTCAGGAGAATGAGCGGAGCAGGCCCTACTGTCAGGAGAATGAGCGGAGCAGGCCCTACTGTCGGGAGAATGAGCGGAGCAGGCCCTACTGTCAGGAGAATGAGCGGAGCAGGCCCTACTGTCGGGAGAATGAGCGGAGCAGGCCCTACTATCAGGAGAATGAGCGGAGCAGGCCCTACTGTCGGAAGAATGAGCGGAGCAGGCCCTACTGTCAGGAGAATGAGCGGAGCAGGCTCTACTGTCAGGAGAATGAGCGGAGCAGGCCCTACTGTCGGGAGAATGAGCGGAGCAGGCCCTACTGTCCGGAGAATGAGCGGAGCAGGTCCTACTGTCGGGAGAATGAGCGGAGCAGGCCCTACTGTCAGGAGAATGAGCGGAGCAGGCCCTACTCTCAGGAGAATGAGCGGAGCAGGCCCTACTGTCAGGAGAATGAGCGGAGCAGGCCCTACTGTCAGGAGAATGAGCGGAGAAGGCCCTACTATCAGGAGAATGAGCGGAGCAGGCCCCACTGTCAGGAGAATGAGCAGAGCAGGCCCTACTGTTAGGAGAATGAGCGGAGCAGGCCCTACTGTCAGGAGAATGAGCGGAGAAGGCCCTACTGTCGGGAGAATGAGCGGAGCAGGCCCTACTGTCAGCAGAATGAGCGGAGCAGGCACTAACGTGGGGAGAAGGAGCAGAGCAGGACCCTACTGTCGCGAGAATGAGCGGAGCAAGCCCTACTGTGGGGAGAAGGAGCAGAGCAGACCCTACTGTCGGGAGAATGAGCGGAGCAAGCCCTACTGTGGGGAGAAGGAGCGGAGCAGGCCCTAGTGTAGGGAGCATGAGAGGAGCAGGCCCTACTGTGGGGAGAAGGAGCGGAGCAGGCCCTACTGCGGGGAGAAGGAGCGGAGCAGGTCTCACTGTCGCGAGAAGGAGGGGCAACAGGGGAAATTACATTCAAAAAATGACATGCCCTCCTAAAACTGGTTACAACTCCAGTTATATTTGTGATATTAAGATTCTAACAAAGGCAGTGTGTTAAATATACTTTTTTAGGAAAAGTCATGAACGGACTTAAAAAATAAATACATTCATGAGCAGTCAAAATG
The DNA here is from genome assembly GCF_034236695.1 of Oncorhynchus nerka. Classification (NCBI taxonomy): domain Eukaryota; kingdom Metazoa; phylum Chordata; class Actinopteri; order Salmoniformes; family Salmonidae; genus Oncorhynchus; species Oncorhynchus nerka. The sequence goes on from NC_088408.1 coordinate 86,496,919, forward strand.
ACTGCTTTATCAGTTATAGTGTTAACCCACAAGCCTATATCATATCACCAATCGTATCCTCTCTGCCAAACTATGAAAGAGCACACCAGCAGCTCACAAACGCACGCACACGCACAGCACTATCATCACACACAGCCATTTTAACAAGACATATAAACAGATCTTGTCTCTCCAGGTCAGCAAAACAGTAACCTGATAAGAACACAGTCCAATTTAGGGGAGTTTACACTAACATTGGAGTCATCTAAGCCCATCAATCACAGTTGTGGTCACCTCTCTCTCTGAGCATTCTGTTAGGCTCTCAGGGTGTCTCATGTATCCATCATTTACAATATGATGACTTGAGGGAAAACAGATTCTTTGTTGAACCATTTATCACACTGAAACCTTGCTCTTTTTCGTCAAACTGGAAGCAGCTACTTTTGACAGAAGTTTGCCTGGTTCCCCAAAACAAGAATTTTAGTTGGGAGACCTTCCATTTGTCAAAGGTCCCATGCAGCATATCTCCAATGTTGTGATTGAACCCTCAGTTTGTGGGGAATGGAGGAGGAAGGTGGATCAGTCAAATAAAGTTTGGGTCTTAATAACTGAGTCAGAGGGAGAGAGAGGGGGACAGAGAGATAGAGAGAATTAGATAGGAAAGAGGATTAATGATTAATGTTGAGCTCAGATAATTGTAATGAAAAAAATATATATTAATGGACAACCTGTGTGTGTGCGTTTGCGTGTTCCCTGGGGGTCTTCACTGTTGGTTAATTGTAAATATGATCTTGGAAATCTCCTCTGATTTAAAAAGACTATCAAACCAGTAGGTTTTCATAGTTGGCTTTGTGCGATATAGGGTGTGTTTCTAAGAGAGGGAATAACTTATATATACACACACACACATCAAAGTAGAGAAGTGCTGAAGTCAACATTGAGTAGCTGTAATTTATGCAGCATCATTGACAGACACAAACACACGCACACACAAACCACAAAAACAAAAACATAGACAGGAATTGATGAAGGTGGGTGTAGGATCATTTTGGAGAGCTCTCCTGATCCAACGATGAAAATTCAACAACTGTGTGTTTCATGACTGTTTTACAGGACATTTTAAACTTGTTTTCCCAGAACTGACAGACAGAAGACAGACCTTTCACCCAGGAGTTTATAACTAACACCAAAAACCCAATTAGACACATTTTTCCACATCAATCCACAAAACATGTGCTTCTGCTTTGAGACAGGACAGTTTTTAACTGAAAGGTGAAGAAAAACAGCCAATTAAAGGAGGTTTAAAGCCAAACACTAATTGTTGTTATTTAAATCAAAGTTGTTACTACAGACATCTGGTTGTATCTGGAACACAACACAGAGACATCTCAAGGCGAACGGAAGAAACAAAGTCAATCCACACAGGCAGACCCCCCCCCCCCCACACACACACACACACACTCGCATGTGCACCCAGTCACACACACACGCCATAGGGACAAGGCATCAGGTTTCAGAACAGTAAACAGCCATCACTACCATGACAGTTAGTCAGCAAGGAGGGTACGAGGCATGGAAGGCAATGATGCTCATACAGAACAACACACACACACACACACACACACACACACACACACACACACACACACACACAGTTGGCTTTCAAAACAAGGGTATTAATCATAATTACGCACAAACACACACACACACACACACACACACACACACACACACACACTAACACAGAGACCCAGACACACACACACACACACACACACACACACTAGCTGATTGCGCCTAGGAGACAAATACACTGACACCTCAGCGTATCCTGACACCTCACTGACACACAAACACACACACACACTGACACCTCACTGACACACAAACACACACACTCACTGACACACACACACACACACACACACACTGACACCTCAGCGTAGCCCTAACGGCAAACATAGCAACCAAGGTCAACTGGCATAGCAGCCTGTGCAGATAGTCTTATAGAAGTATCTCCAGAGACACACAGTGTTGGTATAATGACATATTGTTTATCAGGCGTTATACCATAGAGAGTAGGAAATGCTAGCATCAACCACGAGTAAGGACTACAGGTACCCTTGTGTATGTGTGCGTGTGTGTATGTTCGGTGTAGAGTTTAACCTCTTCAACCTATGGGGGCGCTATGTCATTATTGGATAAAAAAAGTGCCCGTTTTAAGCGCAATATTTTGTCACGAAAAGATGCTCGACTATGCATATAATTGCCAGCGTTGGAAAGAAAACACTCTGACGTTTTCAAAACTGCAAAGATATTATCTGTGAGTACCCCAGAACTGATCTTACAGGCGAAACAAAGATGAAACTTCAAACAGGAAATGAACAGGATTTTTGACGCTGTGTTTTACTAACGTCTCCTTATATGCCTGTGAATATGCTGTGAACGAGCTTATGCGCTCTGCCGTTCATCCAAGATGTCTGCAGCATTGTGGCGTATTTGTAGGCATATCATTGGAAGATTGGCCATAAGAGACTACATTTGCCAGGGGGCCGTCCGGTGTCCTTTGTCTAAATTGGTGCGCAATTGTCAGTAACACTCATTTTGCCATGGGATACAGAAGCAGAAGCACACTTCCAGGAACGATACATCATTGAAGAGATATGTAGAAAAACACCTTGAGGATTGATTCTAAACAACGTTTGCCATGTTTCAGTCGATATTATGGAGTTATTTTGGAAAAAGTTCGGCGTTTTTCTAACTGAATTTTCAGTTTTTTTTGGTAGCCAAACATGATGCAGAAAACGGACCGATTTCTCCTGCACAAATAATCTTTCAGGAAAACTGAACATTTGCTATCTAACTGAGAGTCTCCTCATTGAAAACATCCGAAGTTCTTCAAAGGTAAATGATTTATTGAATGTTTTTGCTGGTTTTTGTGAAAATGTTGCCTGGTGATGCTAACGCTAAATGCTAATGCTAAATGCTGACGCTAAATGCTAAATGCTAGTTTTGCTAGGGTAGAGAAGCATACTTTTGAAAATCTGAGATGACAGTGTTGTTAACAAAAGGCTAAGCATGAGAGCTAGCATATTGATTTCATTTCATTTGCGATTTTCATGAATAGTTAATGTTGCGTTATGGTAATGGGCTTGAGGCTGTAGTCATGATCCCGGATGATCCCGGAAGTTAACTTGAAGACTGTAACTCTGACTTTCAACATGTAGCATATTACTATTAGGTCTCTAAACACACAGTCTCTCTGTCAAAGCCTCTAAACACACAGTCTCTGTGTCAAAGCCTCTAAACACACAGTCTCTCTGCCAAGGCCTCTAAACACACAGTCTCTCTGTCAAAGCCTTTAAACACACAGTCTCTCTGTCAAGGCCTCTAAACACACAGTCTCTCTGTCAAGGCCTCTAAACACACAGACTTTATATCAAAGCCTCTAAACACACAGTCTCTCTGTCAAGGCCTCTAAACACACAGTCTCTCTGTCAAGGCCTCTAAACACACAGACTTTATATCAAAGCCTCTAAACACACAGTCTCTCTGTCAAGGCCTCTAAACACACAGTCTCTCTGTCAAAGCCTCTAAACACACAGACTTTATATCAAAGCCTCTAAACACACAGTCACTCTGTCAAAGCCTCTAAACACACAGTCTCTCTGTTAAAGCCTCTAAACACACAGACTTTATATCAAAGCCTCTAAACACACAGTCACTGTCAAAGCCTCTAAACACACAGTCTCTCTGTCAAGGCCTCTAAACACACAGTCTCTCTGTCAAAGCCTCTAAACACACAGACTTTATATCAAAGCCTCTAAACACACAGTCACTCTGTCAAAGCCTCTAAACACACAGTCTCTCTGTTAAAGCCTCCAAAGACGCAGTCTCACTGTCAAAGTCTCCAAATACACAGTGTCTCTGTTAAAGCCTCCAAAGACGCAGTCTCTCTGTCAAAACCTCTATGATCATCTGACACAGCTCAAAGACCACCGACACATTCCATACTGACACAGCTCCAAGACCACAGACACATTCCATACTGACACAACTCCAAGGTCACAGATACATTCCATACTGACACAGCTCCAAGGCCACAGATAAATTTCCATACTGGCACAACTCCAAGGCCACAGATACATTCCATACTGACACAACTTCAAGGCCACAGATACATTCCGTACTGACACAACTCCAAGGCCACAGATACATTCCGTACTGACACAACTCCAATGCCACAGATACATTCCATACTGACACAACTCCAAGGCCACAGACACAGTCCATTCAACGACTATGGAATCCTGACGTGTTCACCGGACGTGCTACCTGTCCCAGACCTGCTGTTTTCAACTCTCTAGAGACAGCAGGAGTGGTAGAGATACTCTTAATGGTCGGCTATGAAAAGCCAACTGACATTTACTCCTTAGGTGCTGACTTGCTGCACCCCCGACAACTACTGTGATTATTATTATTTGACGATGCTGGTCATTTATGAACATTTGAACATCTTGGCCATGTTCTGTTATAATCTCCACCCGGCACAGCCAGAAGAGGACTGGCCACACCTCATAGGATGGTTCCTCTCTAGGTTTCTTCCTAGGTTTTGGTCTTTCTAGGGAGTTTTTCCTAGCCACCGTGCTTCTACACCTGCATTGCTTGCTGTTTGGGGTTTTAGGCTGGGTTTCTGTACAGCACTTTGAGATATCAGCTGATGTACGATGGGCTATATAAATCAATTTGATTTGATACTGACACAGATCCAAGGCCACAACTCTAAGGCCACGGATATATTCCATACTGACACAACTCAAAGGCCACAGACACATTCCATACTGACACAGCTCCAAGGCCACAGACACATTCCATACTGACACAGCTCCAAGGCCACATATACATTCCATACTGACACAGCTCCAAGGCCACAGACACATTCCATACTGACCCAGCTCCAAGGCCACAGACACATTCCATACTGACACAACTCCAAGGCCACAGACACATTCCATACTGACACAACTCCAAGGCCACAGACACATCAAACAACTTATCCTATACCCACAAAACACATTCAATATGAAAAGGTCCAAATCCACACACACAAACACGGTATTCAAATCCAGACACAATCTATCGCTGGGGGCAGACTCAGAGTTCCTACCCTGTAGACTGGCTTTGATCCCATTGGACAGATGGGGGGTCCTTTTGTAGTCGTCGGAAAATGTGCCCTTGCCTCAAACACACACAGTCTCCCAGGCCTCATATAATGAGCATGGACAAGAACAAAGACAAATATCCCCCAAAACATGGAAAAGAGGGAGACATGCTGCCAGATATGCACACACACACACACACACACACACACACTTTCAACCAAACTGAAGCATTTATTTGTCGGTGAAAAGCATTCCAGGGGAAGCTGGTTGAGAGAATGCCAAGAGTGTGCTGAACACAAAGGGTGGCTACTTTGAAGAATCTCAAATATAAAGTATATTTTGATTTGTTTAAAACTTTTTTGGTTACTTCCATATGTGTTATTTTATAGTTTTGATGTCTTAACTATTATTCTACAATGTAGAAAATAGTAAAAAATAAAGAAATTAGTATGTGGTTCCAAACTTTTGACTGGTACTGTACATATATATACAGTATAAAATGATATTTAAAACACATATTTCGACTCTCCAGATATCCAAGGGAAAATCGTGATATTATTTGAATAGTGAAATAATTTCATACCTAATACACACACACGCACGATACACACCGGATACACACACACATAGAGACACACACACATTCACACACACAGGACACACAAACACACAAGATCAAGCGACGCTGAGAACAGCTGGGGCATGTGATTGGTCTGACGGATCCCCCTGTGAGGTTGCTACGGGATATAGTTACTCTTCGGCCATTGAGATCACTGACCGCACAGAGATCACCTGACCTTAGAGTGTGACATATGCCAACTCACACCAGCATCAGAGGGGTAGCTGGCAACAAACACGTCAAAGTCAGAGGACCAGAAGCCGCACACACTTTGGCGTCAGAGGAGAAGGAGCCAGCACACTACTGGACTTGTTTACCACTGGGTACACAACATGCGATGATGGACACACACACACACGCACACACACACACACACACTAGCTGATTGCGCCTAGGAGACAAATACACTGACACCTCAGCGTACCCTGACACCTCACTGACACACAAACACACACACACACACACTGACGCCTCACTGACACACAAACACACACACACGCACACACACACACACGCACACACACAAACAGAGTAACAGCATGGGCTGAATATGATATCAACAGTTCAGCCTTTAGTGAAGAACTACCACACACACACCTCTCGTATTAGCTTATATTGTGTGAGGTCTCCTGAGACACATTTCATTCCCACACTGCAGATGGACAGAAGAACACTGTCTGGTCTACACATTACAGAGGCCAAAATGGATAATGCTGGCTAGCCATGGGACTGCAACAGGCTGCCAGTACAAACATTGCACATAGCTGGAATTATATACACACACTGTCTATAGATGGAAATAGATACACACAATGTCTATATATGGAAATAGATACACACTGTCTATAGATGGAAATAGATACACACAATGTCTATATATGGAATTAGATACACAATGTCTTTATATGGAAATAGATACACACAATGTCTATATATGGAAATAGATACACACTGTCTATAGATGGAAATAGTTACACACAATGTCTATATATGGAATTAGATACACAATGTCTATATATGGAATTAGATACAAAATGTCTATATATGGAAGTAGATACACAATGTCTATATATGGAATTAGATACACAATGTCTATATATGGAATTAGATACACAATGTCTATATATGGAATTAGATACACACAATGTCTATATATGGAATTAGATAAACACAATGTCTATATATGGAATTAGATACACACAATGTCTATATATGGAATTAGATACACAATGTCTATATATGGAATTAGATACACAATGTCTATATATGGAATTAGATACACAATGTCTATATATGGAATTAGATACACAGTGTCTATATATGGAATTAGATACACAATGTCTATATATGGAAATAGATACACACTGTTTATTGATGAAATTAGATGAGATACACACACTGTCTATAGATGGAATGAAATACACACTGTCTATAACTGTCTATATTATGCCAGCAGCATACCACCCTGCATACCACTGCTGGTTTGCATCTGAAGTTAAGCAGGGTTGGTCCTGGTCAGTTACTGGATGGGAGACCTGATGCTGCTGGAAGTGGTGTTGGAGGGCCAGTAGGATGCACTCTTCCCTCTGGTCTAAAAACATATCCCAATGCCCCAGGGCAGTGATTGGGGACACTTCCCTGTGTAGGGTGCCGTCTTTCGGATGGGATGTTAAACGGGTGTCTTGACTCTCTGAGGTCATTAAAGATCCCATGGCACTTATTGTTAGAGTAGGGGTGTTAACGCCGGTGTCCTGGCTAAATTCCCAATCTGGCCCTCAAACCATCACGGTCACCTAATAATCCCCAGTTTACAATTGGCTCATTCATCCCCCTCCTCTCCCCTGTAACTATTCCCCAGGTCGTTGCTGCAAATGAGAACGTGTTCTCAGTCAACTTACCTGGTAAAATGACGGATAAATAAATATAGATGGAATTAGATTCACACAATGTCTATAGATGTTAGTAGATACACACAATGTCTATAGATGGAATTAGATACACACTGTCAATAGATGGAATTAGATTAGATACACACACTGTCTATCAATGGAATTAGATACACACACTGTCTATAGATGTTAGTAGATAAACACAATGTCTATATATGGAATTAGATACACACAATGTCTATATATGGAATTAGATACACACAATGTCTATATATGGAATTAGATACACACAATGTCTATATATGGAATTAGATACACACAATGTCTATAGATGGAATTAGATACACACTGTGTAACGGCTTTCTAGGTGTGGTGAAGGAGAGTTGGACCAAACTGCAGCGTGTAGATTGCGATCCATGTTTAATAGAAAAAACACACGTAAACACGAATCAATGCAAACACTACAAAAAACAATAAATGTAACGAAAACCGAAAACAGCCTATACTTGTGTCAACTAACATCTAACCCGGACATCAGGACACTAAGGACAATCACCCACAATTACAACCAAAGAATATGGCTGCCTAAATATGGTTCCCAATCAGAGACAACGGTAAACACCTGCCTCTGATTGAGAACCACTTCAGACAGCCATAGACTCTCCCAGAACACCCCACTAAGCTACAATCCCACTAAGCTACACACCACATACAAAAACCCATGTCACACCCTGGCCTGACCAAAACATAAAGAAAAACACAAAATACTTCGACCAGGGCGTGACAGAACCCCCCCCCCAAGGTGCGGACTCCCGAACGCACCTCAAAACAACAGGGAGGGTCCGGGTGGGCGTCTGTCCATGGTGGCGGCTCCGGTGCGGGACGCGGACCCCACTCAAACACTGTCTTAGTCCCTCTTCCTCGCGTCCCTGGATAGTCCACCCTCGCCGCCGACCATGGCCTAGTAGTCCTCACCCAGAAACCCACTGGACTGAGGAGCAGATCGGGACTGAAGGACAGCTCGGGACGGAAGCAGCTCGGGACCGAGGGGAAGCTCGGAAGTGAGAGAAAGCTCGAGAGTGAGAGAAAGCTCGAGAGTGAGAGAAAGCTCAGGAGTGAGAGAAAGCTCAGGAGTGAGAGGAAGCTCAGGAGTGAGAGGAAGCTCAGGAGTGAGAGGAAGCTCAGGAGTGAGAGGAAGCTCAGGAGTGAGAGGAAGCTCAGGAGTGAGAGGAAGCTCAGGCAGGTTGATGGATCTACCAGATCCTGGCTGGCTGGTGGTTCTGGCAGATCCTGGCTGACTGGCGGATCCTGGCTGACTAGCGGTTCTGGCAGATCCTGGCTGACTGGCGGATCCTGGCTGACTGGCGGATCCTGGCTGACTGGCGGATCCTGGCTGACTAGCGGATCTGGCAGATCCTGGCTGACTGGCAGATCCTGGCTGACTAGCCGGTCTGGCAGATCCTGGCAGATCCTGGCTGACTAGCCGGTCTGGCAGATCCTGGCTGACTGGCGGATCCTGGCTGACTAGCGGATCCTGGCAGACTGGCGGATCCTGGCTGGCGGATCTGATCCTGGCAGACTGGCGGATCCTGGCAGACTGGCGGATCCTGGCTGAATGGCGGATCTAACTGATCCTGGCCGACTGGCGGATCCTGGCCGACTGGCAGATCCTGGCCGACTGGCACTTCTGGCGGATCCTGGCTGACTGGTGGATCCTGGCAGACTGGCGGATCCTGGCTGAATGGCGGATCTAACTGATCCTGGCCGACTGGCGGATCCTGGCCGACTGGCAGATCCTGGCCGACTGGCACTTCTGGCGGATCCTGGCTGACTGGTGGATCCTGGCAGACTGGCGGATCCTGGCTGAATGGCGGATCTAACTGATCCTGGCCGACTGGCAGATCCTGGCCGACTGGCAGATCCTGGCCGACTGGCACTACTGGCAGATCCTGGCCGACTGGCACTACTGGCAGATCCTGGCTGACTGATGGATCTAACTGATCCTGACAGACTGACAGCTCCTTGCAGACTGACATCTCCTTGCAGACTGGCAGCTCCTTGCAGACTGGCAGCTCCTTGCAGACTGGCAGCTCCTTGCAGACTGGCAGCTCTGGCTGCTTCATGTTGACTGACAGCTCTGGCTGCTCCTTGCAGACTGGCTGCTCCATGCAGACTGGCAGCTCCTTGCAGACTGGCAGCTCCTTGCAGACTGACAGCTCTGGCTGCTTCATGTTGACTGACAGCTCTGGCTGCGCTGAACAGGCGGGAGACTCCGGCAGCGCTGTAGAGGAGAAAGGCTCTGGCTGCGCTAAACAGGCGGGAGACTCCAACAGCGCAGGAGAGGAGAAAAGTGCTGGCTGCGCTGAACAGGCGAGGCGCACTGAAGGCCTGGTGCGTGGTGCTGGAACTGGTGGTACTGGATTGAGGACACGCACAGGAAGCCTGGTGCGGGGAGCTGCTACCGGAGGACTGGAGTGTGGAGGTGGCACAGGGCAGACTGGCGGCGGTGGGCAGACTGGCGGTACTGGCGGCGCTGGGCAGACGGGTAGCTCAGACGGCGCTGGGCAGACTGGAGAAAAAGGCTCTGGCAGCGCTGGACTGAGGAGTACTGGTGCCTCTGGCATGAGGGGCGGTAGCTCTGACAGCGCCGGACAGGCGGGATGCTCCGGCAGCGGCGCCGGACAGGCGGGAGGCTCCGGCAGCGGCGCCGGACAGGCGGGACGCTCCGGCAGCGGCGCCGGACAGGCGGGAGGCTCCGGCAGCGCTGGACAGGCGGGACGCTCCGGCAGCGGCGCCGGACAGGCGGGACCCACTGTAGGCCTGATGCGTGGTGCTGGCACTGGTATGCCGTGCATACTATGCCACGCCCACAGCTTTCTTTCTACTCTGTCCACTACATCCTCCACACTCTCAGACTCAGCACTCTGCTTCGCCGACAGCTCCAATTCCATCCATGGCTCTGCCCAGGGTCCTTTTCCGTCAAGGATCTCCTCCCAAGTCCATTTATCCAAAGAGTGCAGCCTCTCCCACTGCTGCTGCTGCCTCTGTTGCTTCTCCTGCTGCTGCCTTTGCTGCTTCTCCTGTGGCTCCTGCCTGTTGACACGCTGCTTGGTCCTGTGGTGGGTGATTCTGTAACGGCTTTCTAGGTGTGGTGAAGGAGAGTTGGACCAAACTGCAGCGTGTAGATTGCGATCCATGTTTAATAGAAAAAACACACGTAAACACGAATCAATGCAAACACTACAAAAAACAATAAATGTAACGAAAACCGAAAACAGCCTATACATTTACATTTAAGTAATTTAGCAGACGCTCTTATCCAGAGCGACTTACTTGTGTCAACTAACATCTAACCCGGACATCAGGACACTAAGGACAATCACCCACAATACAACCAAAGAATATGGCTGCCTAAATATGGTTCCCAATCAGAGACAACGGTAAACACCTGCCTCTGATTGAGAACCACTTCAGACAGCCATAGACTCTCCCAGAACACCCCACTAAGCTACAATCCCACTAAGCTACACACCACATACAAAAACCCATGTCACACCCTGGCCTGACCAAAACATAAAGAAAAACACAAAATACTTCGACCAGGGCGTGACACACTGTCTATAGATGGAATTAGATTAGATACATACACTGTCTATATATGGAATTAGATACACACTGTCTATAGATGGAATTAGATACACACAATGTCTATAGCTGGAATTAGATACACACACTGCCTATAGTTGTATTTAAATACACACTGTCTATAGATGGAATTCGATACACCCTGTCTATAGATGTAATTCGATTGTAACGGCCTTCCTCCCCCTCTTCTGAGGAGGAGTAGCGAGAAGGATCGGAGGACCAATGCGCAGCGTGGTAAGTGTCCATAACGTTTATTATAAGATATAAACTGAACACTATGAAATATAAAACAATAAACATGAACATGAACGAAAATGACCTTCTCCCTTACCTCACCTCGCTCATCAACTCATCCCTGACCGCTGGCTACGTCCCTTCTGTCTTCAAGAGAGCGAGAGTTGCACCCCTTCTGAAAAAACCTACACTCGATCCCTCCGATGTCAACAACTACAGACCAGTATCCCTTCTTTCTTTTCTCTCCAAAACTCTCGAACGTGCCGTCCTTGGCCAGCTCTCCCGTTATCTCTCTCAGAATGACCTTCTTGATCCAAATCAGTCAGGTTTCAAGACTAGTCATTCAACTGAGACTGCTCTTCTCTGTATCACGGAGGCCCTCCGCACTGCTAAAGCTAACTCTCTCTCCTCTGCTCTCATCCTTCTAGACCTATCGGCTGCCTTCGATACTGTGAACCATCAGATCCTCCTCTCCACCCTCTCCGAGTTGAGCATCTCCGGCGCGGCCCACGCTTGGATTGCGTCCTACCTGACAGGTCGCTCCTACCAGGTGGCGTGGCGAGAATCTGTCTCCTCACCACGCGCTCTCACCACTGGCGTCCCCCAGGGCTCTGTTCTAGGCCCTCTCCTATTCTCGCTATACACCAAGTCACTTGGCTCTGTCATAACCTCACATGGTCTCTCCTATCATTGCTATGCAGACGACACACAATTAATCTTCTCCTTTCCACCTTCTGATGACCAGGTGGCGAATCGCATCTCTGCATGTCTGGCAGACATATCAGTGTGGATGACGGATCACCACCTCAAGCTGAACCTCGGCAAGACGGAGCTGCTCTTCCTCCCGGGGAAGGACTGCCCATTCCATGATCTCGCCATCACGGTTGACAACTCCATTGTGTCCTCCTCCCAGAGCGCTAAGAACCTTGGCGTGATCCTGGACAACACCCTATCGTTCTCAACTAACATCAAGGCGGTGGCCCGTTCTTGTAGGTTCATGCTCTACAACATCCGCAGAGTACGACCCTGCCTCACACAGGAAGCAGCGCAGGTCCTAATCCAGGCACTTGTCATCTCCCGTCTGGATTACTGCAACTCGCTGTTGGCTGGGCTCCCTGCCTGTGCCATTAAACCCCTACAACTCATCCAGAACGCCGCAGCCCGTCTGGTGTTCAACCTTCCCAAGTTCTCTCACGTCACCCCGCTCCTCCGCTCTCTCCACTGGCTTCCAGTTGAAGCTCGCATCCGCTACAAGACCATGGTGCTTGCCTACGGAGCTGTGAGGGGAACGGCACCTCAGTACCTCCAGGCTCTGATCAGGCCCTACACCCAAACAAGGGCACTGCGTTCATCCACCTCTGGCCTGCTTGCCTCCCTACCACTGAGGAAGTACAGTTCCCGCGCAGCCCAGTCAAAACTGTTCGCTGCTCTGGCCCCCCAATGGTGGAACAAACTCCCTCACGACGCCAGGACAGCGGAGTCAATCACCACCTTCCGGAGACACCTGAAACCCCACCTCTTTCAGGAATACCTAGGATAGGATAAAGTAATCCTTCTCACCCCCTCCCCCCTTAAAATATTTAGATGCACTATTGTAAAGTGGCTGTTCCACTGGATGTCTTAAGGTGAACGCACCAATTTGTAAGTCGCTCTGGATAAAAGCGTCTGCTAAATGACTTAAATGTAAATGTAAATGAAAACCGAAACAGTACCGTGTGGCAACAAACACACACACAGAAACACCCAAAACTCAAAAGTGAAACCCAGGCTACCTAAGTATGATTCTCAATCAGAGACCACTAACAACACCTGCCTCTGATTGAAAAACATACTAGGCTGAATTCAAAACCCCAACATAGAAAAACACACATAGACTGCCCACCCCAACTCATGCCCTGACCATACTAAATAAAGACAAAACAAAGGAAATAAAGGTCAGAACGTGACATAGATACACACAATGTCTATAGATGAAATTAGATACACACACTCTCTATAGACAGAATTAGATACACACACTGTCTATAGATGGAATTAGATACACGCAATGTCTTTAGATGGATTTAGATACACACACTGTGTATAGTCGTACTTAAATACACACACTGTCTATGGACGCAATTAGATACACACACTGTCTATTGATGGAATTAGATACACACTGTCTATAGCTGGAGGGAGACGGAGGGAGGATGGGCATGGAGGGAGGGAGAAGGAGGGAGGGAGGGAGGGAGATGGTGGGATGGAGGTAGATGAAGGGAGGGAGATGGAGGGAGGAAGGAAGGCGGTGGGAGGGAGACGGAGAGAGGATGGGCATGGAGGGAGGGAGAAGGAGGGAGGGAGATGGTGGGATGGAGGTAGATGAAGGGAGGGAGATGGAGGGAGGAAGGGAGACGGTGGGAGGGAGACGGAGAGAGGTAGACGGAGAGAGGGAGGGAGATGGAGGAAGTCTGTGAGAAGGAGGGAGATGGTGAGAGGGAGGGAGACAGAGAGAGGTAGACGGAGGGAGGGAGGGAGATGGAGGTAGAGAGGGAGATGATGAGATGGAAGGAGATGGTGAGAGGGAGGGAGATGGTGAGAGGGAGGGAGACAGAGAGAGGTAGACGGAGGGAGGGAGATGGAGGGAGGGAGGGAGATGGTGAGAGGGAGGGAGATGGAGAGAGGGCGACGGTGAGAAGGAGGGAGATGGAGGGAGGGAGGGAGACGGTGAGAAGGAGGGAGATGGTGAGAGGAAGGGAGACAGAGAGAGGTAGACGGAGGGAGGGAGATGGTGAGAGGGATGGAGACAGAGAGAGGTAGACGGAGGGAGGGAGGGAGATGGCGAGAGGGAGGGAGATGGTGAGAGGTAGGGAGACATGTTATCTACCTCACTTGCTTTGGCAATGTTAACATATGTTTCCCATGCCAATAAAGACCCTTGAATTGAATTGAGAGGTAGACGGACTGAGGGAGGGAGACAAAGAGAGGATAAACCTGGAAGAAACGCGTGGATGGTGATGAACAGATCTAATTGAACATTTGAGTCATTGTCTCGTTCTATCTCTCTCTCATTCCACTTCCCCCATCTCCATCTCTCTCTTTCTATCTCTCTCTCTCTCTCTCTCTCTCTCTCTCTCTCATTCCACTTCCCCCATCTCATCTCTCTCTTTCTATCTCTCTCTCTCTCTCTCTCTCATTCCACTTCCCCCATCTCATCTCTCTCTTTCTCTCTCTCTCTCTCTCTCTCTCATTCCACTTCCCCCATCTCATCTCTCTCTTTCTTTCTATCTCTCTCTTTCTATCTATCTCTCTCATTCCACTTCCCCCATCTCCATCTCTCTCTTTCTATCTCTCTCTCTCTCTCTCATTCCACTTCCCCATCTCCATCTCTCTCTTTCTATCTCTCTCTCTCTCATTCCACTTCCCCCATCTCCATCTCTCTCTTTCTATCTCTCTCTCTCTCTCTCTCTCATTCCACTTCCCCCATCTCCATCTCTCTCTTTCTATCTCTCTCTCTCTCTCTCTCTCTCTCATTCCACTTCCCCATCTCCATCTCTCTCTTTCTATCTCTCTCTCTCTCATTCCACTTCCCCCATCTCCATCTCTCTCTTTCTATCTCTCTCTCTCTCTCTCATTCCACTTCCCCCATCTCCATCTCTCTCTTTCTATCTCTCTCTCTCTCTCTCTCTCTCTCATTCCACTTCCCCCATCTCCATCTCTCTCTTTCTATCTCTCTCTCTCTCTCTCTCTCTCTCTCTCTCTCATTCCACTTCCCCCATCTCCATCTCTCTCTTTCTATCTCTCTCTCTCTCATTCCACTTCCCCATCTCCATCTCTCTTTCTATCTCTCTCTCTCTCTCTCTCTCTCTCTCTCTCCCCATCTCTCTCTCTTTCTCTCTCTCTCTCTCATTCCACTTCCCCCATCTCCATCTCTCTCTTTCTATCTCTCTCTCTCATTCCACTTCCCCCCATCTCCATCTCTCTCTCTTCCTCTTCCCCCCATCTCTCTCATTTCTATCTTCCCCCATCTCATCTCTCATCTCTATCTATCTCTCTCTCTCTCTCATTCCACTTCCCCCATCTCATCTCTCTCCTATCTCTCTCTCATTCCACTTCCCCCATCTCCATCTCTCTCTTTCTATCTCTCTCTCTCATTCCACTTCCCCCATCTCCATCTCTCTCTTTCTATCTCTCTCTCTCTCATTCCACTTCCCCCATCTCATCTCTCTCCTATCTCTCTCTCATTCCACTTCCCCCATCTCCATCTCTCTCTTTCTATCTCTCTCTCTTTCATTCCTCTTCCCCCATCTCCATCTCACTCTTTCTATCTCTCTCTCTCTCTGGGTCAGCAGGGTAGCCTAGTGGTTAGAGCATTGGACTAGTAATCGGAATGTTGCAAGTTCAAACCCCCGAGCTGACACGGTACTTCCCCCATCTCCATCTGTCTCCTTCTATCTCTCATTCCTCTTACCCCATCTCAATCTCCCTCCTTCTATCTCTCTCTTTGCAGATGGCTGTGTTGACCTTTTCACTCTGATCCTATCTCTATTGGTTCTATTATGCCCAGAAGACATGATGTCAAAACACCAGCTCAAACACACCTCACACACATAAACTGCAGTTTCCCATAATAAACTGGATTGGACACAGCTCACATACAAAAACATTACAAAAAACATCTGATTAAAACATTGGATTAGGGCAATGTGTCCAGCATGCAAATTATCTGGACATAAAACGCTAAAATGCTGGGGCTGGGCCTGAGACTGGGGTTGGGACTGAGGCTGGGGTTGGGACTGAGGTTGGGGTTGGGACTGAGTCTGGGGTTGGGACTGAGGCTGGGGTTGGGACTGAGTCTGGGGTTGGGACTGAGGCTGGGGTTGGGACTGAATCTGGGGTTGGGACTGAGTCTGGTTGTTGGGACTGAGGCTGGGGCTGGGACTGAGTCTGGGGTTGGGGCTGAGTCTGGGGTTGGGGCTGAGTCTGGGGTTGGGGCTGAGTCTGGGGTTGAGGCTGAGGCTGGGGTTGGGACTGAGTCTGGGGTTGGGACTGGGGTTGAGACTGAGGCTGGGGTTGGGACTGAGTCTGGGGTTGGGGCTGAGTCTGGGGTTGGGGCTGAGTCTGGGGTTGGGACTTAGTATGGGGTTGAGGCTGAGGCTGGGGTTGGGACTGAGTCTGGGGTTGGGACTGAGGCTGGGGTTGGGACTGAATCTGGGGTTGGGACTGAGTCTGGTTGTTGGGACTGAGGCTGGGGTTGGGACTGAGTCTGGGGTTGGGACTGAGGCTGGGGTTGGGACTGAGGCTGGGGTTGGGACTGAGGCTGGGGTTGGGACTGAGGCTGGGATTGGGACAGAGGCTGGGGTTGGGACTGAGGCTGGGATTGGGACAGAGGCTGGGGTTGGGACTGAGGCTGGGTTTGGGACTGAGTCTGGGGTTGGGACTGAATCTGGGGTTGGGACTGAATCTGGGGTTGGGACTGAGTCTGGTTGTTGGGACTGAGGCTGGGGTTGGGACTGAGGCTGGGGTTGGGACTGAGGCTGATTTTGGGACTGAGGCTGGGGTTGGGACTGAGTCTGGGGTTGGGGCTGAGTCTGGGGTTGGGGCTGAGTCTGGGGTTGGGGCTGATGATGGGGTTGGGACTGAGTCTGGGGTTGAGGCTGAGGCTGGGGTTGAGGCTGAGGCTGGGGTTGGGGCTGAGTCTGGGGTTGGGACTGAGTCTGGGGTTGGGCCTGATGATGGGGTTGAGGCTGGGGTTGAGGCTGAGGCTGGGGTTGGGGCTGAGTCTGGGGTTGGGACTGAGTCTGGGGGTGGGACTGGGGTTGAGACTGAGGCTGGGTTTGGGGCTGAGTCTGGGGTTGGGACTGAGTCTGGGGTTGGGGCTGAGTCTGGGGTTGGGGCTGAGTCTGGGGGTGGGACTTAGTATGGGGTTGAGGCTGAGGCTGGGGTTGGGACTGAGTCTGGTTGTTGGGACTGAGGCTGGGGTTGGGCCTGAGGCTGGGGTTGGGACTGAGGCTGGGGTTGGGACTGAGTCTGGGGTTGGGACTGAGGCTGGGGTTTGGACTGAGGCTGGGGTTGGGACTGAGTCTGGTTGTTGGGACTAAGGCTGGGGTTGGGACTGAGTCTGGGGTTGGGACTGAGGCTGGGGTTGGGACTGAGTCTGGTTGTTGGGACTGAGGCTGGGGTTGGGACTGAGGCTGGGGTTGGGACTGAGGCTGAGTTTGGGACTGAGGCTGGGGTTGGGACTAAGGCTGGGGTTGGGACTGAGTCTGGGGTTGGGACTGAGGCTGGGGTTGGGACTGAGGCTGGGGTTGGGACTGAGGCTGAGTTTGGGACGGAGGCTGGGATTGGGACTGAGGCTGAGGTTGGGACTGAGTCTGGGGTTGGGACTGAGTCTGGGGTTGGGACTGAGGCTGGGCTTGGGACTGAATCTGGGGTTGGGACTGAGTCTGGTTGTTGGGACTGAGTCTGGGGTTGGGACTGAGTCTGGGGTTGGGGCTGATGATGGGGTTGGGACTGAGTCTGGGGTTGAGGCTGAGTCTGGTTGTTGGGACTGAGGCTGGGGTTGGGACTGAGTCTGGGGTTGGGGCTGAGTCTGGGGTTGGGACTGAGGCTGGGGTTGGGACTGAGTCTGGGGTTGGGACTGAGGCTGGGGTTGGGGCTGAGTCTGGGGTTGGGGCTGATGATGGGGTTGGGACTGAGGCTGGGGTTGGGACTGAGGCTGAGTTTGGGACTGAGGCTGGGGTTGGGACTGAGTCTGGGGTTGGGGCTGAGTCTGGGGTTGGGGCTGAGTCTGGGGTTGGGGCTGATGATGGGGTTGGGACTGAGTCTGGGGTTGAGGCTGAGGCTGGGGTTGAGGCTGAGGCTGGGGTTGGGGCTGAGTCTGGGGTTGGGACTGAGTCTGGGGTTGGGCCTGATGATGGGGTTGAGGCTGGGGTTGAGGCTGAGGCTGGGGTTGGAACTGAGTCTGGGGTTGGGACTGAGTCTGGGGTGGGACTGAGTCTGGGGTTGAGACTGAGTCTGGGGTTGGGACTGAGTCTGGGGTTGGGACTGGGGTTGAGAATGAGGCTGGGGTTGGGGCTGAGTCTGGGGTTGGGACTGAGCCTGGGGTTGGGGCTGAGTCTGGGGTTGGGGCTGAGTCTGGGGTGGGACTTAGTATGGGGTTGGGACTGAGGCTGGGGTTGGGACTGAGTCTGGGGTTGGGACTGAGGCTGGGGTTGGGACTGAGGCTGGGGTTGGGACTGAGTCTGGTTGTTGGGACTGAGGCTGGGATTGGGACTGAGTCTGGGGTTGGGACTGAGGCTGGGGTTGGGACTGAGGCTGGGGTTGGGACTGAGGCTGAGTTTGGGACTGAGGCTGGGATTGGGACTGAGGCTGGGGTTGGGACTGAGTCTGGGGTTGGGACTGAGTCTGGGGTTGGGACTGAGGCTGGGGTTGGGACTGAATCTGGGGTTGGGACTGAGTCTGGTTGTTGGGACTGAGGCTGGGGTTGGGACTGAGTCTGGGGTTGGGGCTGAGTCTGGGGTTGGGGCTGAGTCTGGGGTTGGGGCTGATGATGGGGTTGGGACTGAGTCTGGGGTTGAGACTGAGTCTGGTTGTTGGGATTGAGGCTGGGGTTGGGACTGAGTCTGGGGTTGGGACTGAGGCTGGGGTTGAGGCTGAGTGAGGCTGGGGTTGAGGCTGAGTCTGGGGTTGGGACTGATTCTGGGGTTGGGGCTGAGTCTGGGGGTGGGACTGAATCTGGGGTTGGGACTGAGTATGGCGTTGAGGCTGAGGCTGGGGTTGAGGCTGAGGCTGGGGTTGAGGCTGGGATTGGGGCTGAGGCTGGGGTTGGGACTGAGTCTGGGGTTGGGGCTGAGTCTGGGGTTGGGGCTGATGATGGGGTTGGGACTGAGTCTGGGGTTGAGGCTGAGGCTGGGGTTGAGGCTGAGGCTGGGGTTGGGGCTGAGTCTGGGGTTGGGACTGGGGTTGAGACTGAGGCTGGGGTTGGGGCTGAGTCTGGGGTTGGGACTGAGCCTGGGGTTGGGGCTGAGTCTGGGGTTGGGGCTGAGTCTGGGGGTGGGGCTGAGTCTGGGGGTGGGACTTAGTATGGGGTTGAGGCTGAGGCTGGGGTTGGGACTGAGGCTGGGGTTGGGACTGAGGCTGGGGTTGGGACTGAGTCTGGGGTTGGGACTGAGGCTGGGGTTGGGACTGAGGCTGGGGTTGGGACTGAGTCTGGTTGTTGGGACTGAGGCTGGGGTTGGGGCTGATGATGGGGTTGGGACTGAGGCTGGGGTTGGGACTGAGGCTGAGTTTGGGACTGAGGCTGGGATTGGGACTGAGGCTGGGGTTGGGACTGAGTCTGAGGTTGGGACTGAGTCTGGGGTTGGGACTGAGGCTGGGGTTGGGACTGAATCTGGGGTTGGGACTGAGTCTGGTTGTTGGGACTGAGGCTGGGGTTGGGACTGAGTCTGGGGTTGGGGCTGAGTCTGGGGTTGGGGCTGAGTCTGGGGTTGAGGCTGAGGCTGGGGTTGAGGCTGAGGCTGGGATTGGGGCTGAGGCTGGGGTTGGGACTGAGTCTGGGGTTGGGGCTGAGTCTGGGGTTGGGGCTGATGATGGGGTTGGGACTGAGTCTGGGGTTGAGGCTGAGGCTGGGGTTGAGGCTGAGGCTGGGGTTGGGGCTGAGTCTGGGGTTGGGACTGGGGTTGAGACTGAGGCTGGGGTTGGGGCTGAGTCTGGGGTTGGGACTGAGCCTGGGGTTGGGGCTGAGTCTGGGGTTGGGGCTGAGTCTGGGGTGGGACTGAGGTATGGGGTTGGGCTGAGGCTGGGGTTGGGACTGAGGCTGGGGTTGGGACTGAGGCTGGGGTTGGGACTGAGTCTGGGGTTGGGACTGAGTCTGGTTGTTGGGACTGAGGCTGGGGTTGGGGCTGATGATGGGGTTGGGACTGAGGCTGGGGTTGGGACTGAGGCTGAGTTTGGGACTGAGGCTGGGATTGGGACTGAGGCTGGGGTTGGGACTGAGTCTGGGGTTGGGACTGAGGCTGGGGTTGGGACTGAATCTGGGGTTGGGACTGAGTCTGGTTGTTGGGACTGAGGCTGGGGTTGGGACTGAGTCTGGGGTTGGGGCTGAGTCTGGGGTTGGGGCTGAGTCTGGGGTTGGGGCTGATGATGGGGTTGGGACTGAGTCTGGGGTTGAGGCTGAGTCTGGTTGTTGGGACTGAGGCTGGGGTTGGGACTGAGTCTGGGGTTGGGACTGAGGCTGGGGTTGGGGCTGAGTCTGGGGTTGGGGCTGATGATGGGGTTGGGACTGAGTCTGGGGTTGAGGCTGAGGCTGGGGTTGGGGCTGAGTCTGGGGTTGGGACTGATTCTGGGGTTGGGGCTGAGTCTGGGGGTGGGACTGAATCTGGGGTTGGGACTGAGTATGGCGTTGAGGCTGAGGCTGGGGTTGAGGCTGAGGCTGGGGTTGAGGCTGAGGCTGGGATTGGGGCTGAGGCTGGGGTTGAGGCTGAGGCTGGGGCTGAGTCTGGGGTTGTGACTGAGTCTGGGGTTGGGGCTGAGTCTGGGGGTGGGACTCAGTCTGAGGTTGAGGCTGAGGCTGGAGTTGGGACTGAGTCTGGGGTTGGGGCTGAGTCTGGGGTTGGGGCTGAGTCTGGGGGTGGGACTGAGTCTGGGTTGAGGCTGAGGAACAGCAATGCATTTGCAGTGACTTATCCAATGTGTATCCAAAGACACACAAACATGCACACATACACACACGTACACAGAGAGAGAGAGATAAGCCATCCACTTACATTAGCAAACATCCATCCAGTGATCAGTTAATGCTGTCCACAGGCTATTATTCCAGATGGCAGTTGCTCTCCTCCCTCTCTTGTCCTGCTTCCTCCCTCTCTAGTCCATCTCTAGTCCCTCTGTCCCCCTCTCTAGTCCCTCTCTCCTTCCTCTGTCCTCCCTCTCTAGTCCCTCTCTCGTCCCTCTTTAGTCTCTCTCCCCTTCCTCTGTCCTCACTTTCTAGTCCCTCTCTACTTCCTCTGTCCTCCCTTTCTAGTCGCTCTTTAGTCCCTCTCTCCCTTCTCTGTCCCCCTCTCTAGTCCCTCTCTTCTTCCTCTGTCCTCCCTTTCTAGTCCCTCTCTAGTCCCTCTTTTGTCTCTCTCTCCTCCCTCTCTAGTCCCCCTCTCCTTCCTCTGTCCTCCCTTTCTAGTCCCTCTTTAGTCCCTCTCTCCCTTCTCTGTCCCCCTCTCTAGTCCCTCTCTCCTTCCTCTGTCCTCCCTTTCTAGTCCCTCTCTAGTCCCTCTTTCGTCTCTCTCTCCTCCCTCTCTAGTCCCCCTCTCCTTCCTCTGTCCTCCCTCTCTAGTCCCTCTCTCCTTCCTCAGACCTCCCTCTCTAGTCCCTGTCTCCTCCCTCTCTATTCCCTCTATCCTCCCTTCTCTTCCCTCTCTTGTCCTTCTCTCTGCCCTCTCTAGTCCCTCTGTCCTCCATCTGTCCTCCCTCTCTAGTCCCTGTCTCTCTGTACTCCCTTCTCTTCCCTCTCTTGTCCTTCTCACCTCTCTCTCTAGTCCCTCTCTCCTCCTTCTCTCCTCCTTCTGTCCTCCCTCTCTAGTCCCATGGTCCCCCCTCTCTTGTCCCTCCCTCCTTCCCTGGTCCTCCCTCTCTAGTCCCTCTCTCCTTCCTCAGTCCTCCCTCTCTAGTCCCTGTCTCCTCCCTCTGTCCTCCCTTCTCTTCCCTCTCTTGTCCTTCTCTCCCCCCATTTCTAGTCCCTCTCTAGTCCCTCTCTCCTCCATCTGTCCTCCCTCCCTAGTCCCTGTCTCCTCCCTCTCTACTCCCTCTAACCTCCCTTCTCTTCCCTCTCTAGTCCCTCTTTCGTTGCTCTCCCCTCCCTCTCTAGTCCCCCTCTCCTTCCTCTGTCCTCACTTTCTAGTCCCTCTCTAGTCCCTCTCTCCCCCTCTCTAGTCCAGTTCTCCTCCTTCTGTCCCCCTCACTAGTCCCTCTCTCCTCCCTCTCTACTCCCTCTGTCCCCCTTCTGTCCTCCCTCTCTAGTCCCATGGTCCCCCTCTCTTGTCCCTCCCTCCTTCCTCTGTCCTCCCTCTCTAGTCCCTCTCTCCATCCTCAGTCCTCCCTCTCTAGTCCCTGTCTCCTCCCTCTCTACTCCCTCTGTCCTCCCTTCTCTTCCCTCTCTTGTCCTTCTCCCCCCCCTTTCTAGTCCCTCTCTAGTCCCTCTCTCCTCCATCTGTCCTCCCTCTCTAGTCCCTGTTTCCTCACTCACTACTCCCTCTAACCTCCCTTCTCTTCCCTCTCTTGTCCTTCTCTCCCCCCATTTCTAGTCCCTCTCTAGTCCCTCTCTCCTCCATCTGTCCTCCCTATCTAGTCCCTGTCTCCTCCCTCTCTACTCCCTCTAACCTCCCTTCTCTTCCCTCTCTTGTCCTTCTCTCCTCCCTCTCTAGTCCCTCTCTCCTCCATCTATCCTCCCTCTCTAGTCCCTCTCTCTAGTCCCTGTCTCCTCCCTCTGTTATCCCTTCTCTTCCCTCTCTTGTCCTTCTCTCTGCCCTCTCTAGTCCCTCTCTAGTCCCTCTCTCCTCCTTCTCTCCTCCATCTGTCCTCCCTCTCCTCTCCCTCTCTAGTCCTACTGTCACTCTTTCTTTCTGTTAATTTTCCAACAGCCAAAAATAATGAATAACTGGTATCATTCCAATAAATCCATTAGCAACCCCTCTCTCTCTCCCTTTCTTTCTGTCTCTCTGCATCTCTCTCTCTCTCTCTTTCTCTCTCTCTGCATCTCTCTCCCTCTCTTTCTCTCTCTCTGCATCTCTCACTCACTC
Source organism: Oncorhynchus nerka (assembly GCF_034236695.1). Classification (NCBI taxonomy): domain Eukaryota; kingdom Metazoa; phylum Chordata; class Actinopteri; order Salmoniformes; family Salmonidae; genus Oncorhynchus; species Oncorhynchus nerka. The sequence goes on from NC_088408.1 coordinate 86,520,218, forward strand.
TCTGATTGAAAGGCTCTAAAGCAGTGTTAATGCAGGATGGTTTTCAGACAGACAGACCGACCAACAGACAGTGCAGGCTCTCCAAATAGACTGGCTATTAGCAGAGATGTGAGTAAACAGAACAGGTCAAGGTTAGGAAAAACACCATTATCAAACACAGGTCACACAAACACAAACCACAGACCCCTTTGTGTTCTCCATTTGATCTCTATATATATATCTATATATCTCTCTCTGTCTCTCGGTTTTTATGTTTATTATTGAAAGTATTGATTGTGCAGACTTAAATGACCCTGAACAAAGCAACCAATATGTGGCGGCTGAGGAATGATCCATATATAGCTCATCAATTATTAAGATATGTTTCATTTCCAGTCTGGGGGCCTGAGGTCTACTAACAGTCTGGAGTGTGTGCTTTCCTCTCTATGATACTGGGGTACTTTTCTTTATCATCTGGAGACCCTCTCTGGGACCCTGGGATAACTTGCCTTATCATATGGAGACCCTCTCTGGGACCCTGGGATAACTTGCCTTATCATCTGGAGACCCTCTTTGGGACCCTGGGATAACTTGCCTTATCATATGGAGACCCTCTCTGGGACCCTGGGATAACTTGCCTTATCATCTGGAGACCCTCGTCTCCCCATCCCTCTTCAATGAAGACAGAATGGACAGAACTCCAATAGGCAAAGCCATATTATCAGCTTCCCCTTTCATACAGACTGGGTGTGTGAGTATACTCAGTAGAGAAAGAAACACTGGAATTCACAAATCTTATCATTAATTTATAGCTGTTAACACACACAAAGTTATCCTCTTATGAACACACTTTGAACATGGCGGCGAGGGGAGAAGACAAGACCAGACAAAAATAAGGAGTTGGGGTATATGATAGTGGAGAGTGTCTCCGATTCCCATCCATCCCGCACTCTGGGCCCATCAGTGTGAAATAGTTTCTGGGGACGCACTGCAGGGTTCAACACCGGAATATCTTCATAACAGCAGATCACGACACCCATAACCACACCCCTCGCTCCCCTCTCCTATTCACAGTCATAGATAACAACGAAATAGCAGAAAACCTAGGTGCTACAGGATCATATAAAAACCTGCATTTCTGTATGCCAATCAGGTGCTGCGTGAAGTACATGACTTCTCTAACTCTATCCTCTCTCACTCACTCAGCGGTTGTTTTAAAAGTGTGTCTGTATCGTAATGTGTCAATGCCGTAGCTTTCAGGGGTAAATTGATGTTAGCAGTGCGGCGAGAAGTTTGCATAAAACCATGAGAAGATGAGCCAAGGGAAAGTTTCTTTGGGCATTGAAAGCAAATTGTCAGCTGCCTGACTTACTAAAGCTTTCAGATGCTTTAACCCTCACTACTGAATGTCACTTAGTACTACACCATCATATCTATCACCCTGTAATGTGAATGACTGTATTATCCTGTTAAAATAATGCTAGTAATTCATGCAGTGAAGATGGTTGATGTGCTGGTTGCATCACATACTCTTTTTGATGTAACGCATGTACAAAAAAAAAAAGAAAGAGAGGACAAAGGGAGAGAGAGAGAGAGAGAGAGAGAGAGAGAGAGAGAGAGAGAGAGAGAGAGAGGACAAAGGGAGAGAGAGAGAGAGAGAGAGAGAGAGAGAGAGGACAAAGGGAGAGAGGGAGAGAGAGGACAAAGAGAGAGAGAGAGAGAGAGAGAGAGAGAGAGAGAGGACAAAGGGAGAGAGAGAGAGAGAGAGAGGACAAAGGGAGAGAGAGAGAGAGAGAGAGAGAGAGAGAGGACAAAGGGAGAGAGGGAGAGAGAGGACAAAGAGAGAGAGAGAGAGAGAGAGAGAGAGAGAGAGAGAGAGAGAGGACAAAGGGAAAGAGAGAGAGAGAGAGAGAGAGAGAGAGAGAGAGAGAGAGAGAGAGAGAGAGAAAATTGATGCATGACCTTCATTTAATCATGTAGGCCAGGTATTCCCAAACTGGGGTATGCTCAATGCTGTCGGGGTTACGCCAAATAAAAATGAGATTCACATATTGTTTAATTTCTCTACAAAATAAAACATCACATTTTCAAACAGTACATTTATATTTTCCAATGGGGCAATACATTTGGGTGAGTTTTTTTTCTCGCCTAAGAAGCCTTGTTTCACTGCCCCCCAGAAAATGTAACCATCCAGTTTTCAGGGAAATAACACAATGTCAAACACAGGTAGCCTAGTCATATAATTAACATCCAATCACATTCACTGTTACTCTCTCACGGTTTCTACTCCGCTAGCTAGCACCTCGTCTTAATAGGTGTGCGTTTCTTTTTCTTCTAGACCTCTCTCATTGCAAACCTTCACGCATTTAGAAACGAAACATGACAATTAAAAAAATAAGCCACTGGAGTTTTTTGAACGAGAATAAAAATGAATTTGAGAAGTAACACATTTATAAAAGCAACAGATACCGTTAATAAGAAGGGGCTAGAAGCGTCTTATATGGTGAGCTACCGAGTGGCTAGGACAGGCAAACCCCATACTATTGTAGAGGACTTCATTATTCCTGCTGCCGCGCATATGGCTGGGACAATGCTGAGGGGAAAAGGCCCAAAACAATATACAGACAATGCCTTAATATAAAAAACAAACATTTAATGACATCAGTGACATGACAGGAGATGTTTTGAAACAACTACTGCTTCGCATCTAAGCCAGTGAATTCTATGCGTTACAGCTGAATGACTCGACAGACTTGGTGGGCCTGGCACAGCTCCTGGTATATGTCTGTTACGTTTATGGGGGATCAATTAATGAACCTCTTTGGGATAGGGTGTTACGTTCCCCAGTTTATGTGTTGTAGTTTGTGTATTTTCATGTGTTTATTTCAGGAAATGGCTTCCTGAAATCCCTCAAGCAGCTGATTGGTCGACTCCATGGCTAATTGGAGAGCTGACCCCGCCCCCTCGTCAAGACTCAGCTGTCTCCAATTACCCATTCCTTCTGACGCTATATAAAAGCCAGTGTTCTGTTCAGGAGAGAGATCTTTTTGTAGAGAGATTTTGCTAGAGATTTTGCTAGGAGTTCATTGCTGAGAGTTGGTATGTTTTGTGAGTTTGTTGCTCAGATAGAGCTTATTTTGATGTCCTTTGTTTCTTAGTTTGTTTGTGAAATTGTTTAATATTCTGTTTCATTTGTTCCCAGGGGAAAAGGGGAAGGCACCTTGGGAGTGCTTAGGCAAGAGGCCCGCGGGCATACATATACCCGTAGAATATTCGCTGTCTAGGCACACTAGGTAAGACCTGGGCGGACCACCCCCTGTATTTTGGTTAGGGCACCAGGTGGTGCTAAATTAGGTAAGTAGTGGGTAGGCAGGTAAGATAGGAGAGGGGGGGGGTTTGAGATTTACTTTCTTTGCTTTGGTTCCGTCCAGCCCCTTTTCCCCATATTACCGTGTAAAGGAATAAAGTCCTTGTAAACGGTACCACAATCTGCTTGTTGTCATTTTTACTCGCATACCTTTTTCGCTTCACAGAGAGTTTAGTTGTAGCAGGGTGTTGCGTTCCCTCTTCATAGAGGCGTGCGTAACATAGGGGCAGCATTTTCACTTTTGGATAAATAGCGTGCCCAATTTCAACCTCTTGCTACTCATGCCAGGAATTTAAGATATGCATATTATTAGTAGATTTGCATAGAAAACACTCTGAAGTTTCTAAAACTGTTTGAATCATGTCTGTGAGTATAACAGAACTTATGTAGCAGGCAAATCCCGAGGACTAACCGTTCAGAATTTTGTTTTAAGTCTGTCTGTTCAGTGAGTCCTTGTGGGCAAACAATATTTCTTAGGAACTAGTTTTCAGTTCCTACCACTTCACTGGATGTCACCAGTCTTTGGAATTTGGTTGAGGTTATTCATTTGTGCAATGAAGAAGAACGTCCATCTAGGAACTGGGTAACACTGTTGAGAGGTGCGCAAGACGTGAAAAATAGCATGGTTTGTTGTCTTCCTGTATTGAACAATGATAGACCCGTCTACAATTTTGACCGATTATTAACGTTCAAAAATACCTAAAGTTGTATTCCAAAATTAGTTTGAAATATTTTGGCAAAATTTATAGGCAACTTTTGAAATATTTTGTAGTGACGTTCCGCATTTTGGAATCTGTTTTTTTCTGGATCAAACGCACTTTATAGATTGACATTTGGATATATATGAACGGAATTAATCGAACAAAAGGACCAATTGTGATGTTTATGGGACATATTGGAGTGCCAACAAAAGAAGCTTGTCAAAGGTAATGTAAGCTTCAAAGGAAAGTATGCAAAGAAATATGTTCACACTGCTATGCTTTATCTTGGCCAGGTCGCAGTTGTAAATGAGAACTTGTTCTTAACTAGCCTACTTATTAAATAAAGGTGAAAAAAAATGATTAAAAAAAAGATGGAGAAAACACCTGTCTCCAGATTACATCTTCAAACTAAGGGCAACCAGGGCATACGTGACATGGAGACGTGTCCATCCATGATGCATAAAATAGTCTTGGTAGCTACATTTTGAGATATTACACGTTTCTAATTTTGATACTAGTTTAAATTTGAAGTTAAAGTGTACTGTTAGCTAGCTAGCTAATGTTAGCTGGCTGGCTTGCTAGCTAACGTCACGTGTATGATCTTATTATTTGTATCTCAGAGCCATTTGCTTTGCTTGTTACAGCCTATTGTTTGCTAGCTAACATTGCACCTGGTTGGTTAGCTAGATTCAGATTGATGCAGGGTAGTAATGTCATGAGTTGTAATTATGGTTTGTTGTTTAGCCAGCTAGCTAGCAACATGTCTTAACAAAAAACTCCTCTATGCAAGTAACCATTTCAATAGAATGTCACTGCGACAACTGTTGATAGACGTAGCTGGTGAATTTGCTCTGGTTATTTACTCCGATTTCAGAGCACTCTCATCTGAGTGAGCCAGAGCTTAGAATAACTGACGAATTTACGAACGCTCAACACACGGTGAATATGGCCGGTGTCAGTAAACGTTGGAAAAAATGTGTAAATTGTTGCCAGCAGCACAGTTGACGTCACCAATGCTCTGGATAACTTAAAAACAGCTCTTCTAGTGCGAGTAAAATGGTCAGTGAGCTGTTCTCTCATTCGTGTCTGGAAGTAGCTAGCAAGTTAACCAGTGTTAGCCAGTTAGCTTGGGTACTTGACTTCTGTTAGGACAGAACGCTCGGATCAACCCTTAAAGAGATGGGTGGGGCTAAAGCTTAAGAGGGTGTGAACGATGTGAATGGTTGTAGACATAGAAGAGCTCTCCGGCAGGTAACAAAACATTCAAGGCCATTTTCTCAAAAGTGAGGTTACAATTTTGTCAACATTCAAAGCAGAATTACTTTCCCATTGTTCTTTAAATACAGTGTGTAATATATCATTTTGTAGCTCTGTGTCTCTGCTTTATCCAATGTAAAATAAAACATGCAGGCAGGCAGACAGACAGACAGACAGGGCTTGACGTTGGGCCTGAAGGCTACGCCACGCTTTTCATTAAGAGAATATCTGCAGTCTGACATTTATGTGGCCTGTTAAAATGAAGATGTATTGCAGTTTTTTGTTGAAACGTCTTACAGTTAGGGTCTTATTAATGTTGCACAGCCATAATCAGAAAATACCCGGAGATTATGCTAATACGACGACCTGTAAAAGCCTTTTTGAGAAACTGGCTCTGTCAGGTTCAATTGCTTGACATGATGAACCAATACAATCCCTTTTTCTTCAGTGCAGGACACCTGTTTTGTTTCATCCTGTCTGTGATTGAGAGTATAAGTTGAAATGTCCTCAACAAATGGCTGCTTGAAAACCCTGATGGAAGGTAACAACAAAACCCCAAAAGATAGTCCAGCAGGACTAGGTTGAAGCCAGAAAGACAGGTTCTATCTGCATCAGTCTAAGGAGGACATTATAGCATTAATTTTTGGATGAAAAACGTTCCCGTTTTAAACAAGATATTTTGTCACGTAAAGATGCTCGACTATGCATATAATTGACAGCTTTGTATAGAAAACACTCTGACGTTTCCAAAACTGCAAAGATATTGTCTGTGAGTACAACAGAACTGATGTTACAGGCGAAACCCAGATAAAAATCCAACCAGGAAGTGTCGCATTTTTTGAAACCGCTTCATGCCAATGATTCCTTATATGGCTGTGAATGAGCTACGAATGAGCTTACGTTTCCACGTATTCCCCAAGGTGTCTACAGCATTGTGACGTATTTTTACGCATTTCCATTGAAGAATAGCCGTAAGGGAACATATATAGCAAGTAGTCACATGGTGTCTCCCGCAGAAAATCTTGCGTAAAATACTGAGGTAGCCATTTTTCGAATCGCTTCTTATGAGAAACCAATTGCCTTGACGTATATATTATCGAATATATATGTTAAAAACGCCTTGAGGATGGATCCTAAACAACGTTTGCCGTGTTTGTGTCGATATTATGGAGCTAATTTTGAAAAAAGGTTGTCGTTGTAGTGGTAGCATTTTCCGGTCGATTTCTCAGCCAAGCATGATGAACAAATGGGAGCTATTTTTGCCTACAAAAATAATATTTTTGGAAAAAAGGAACATTTGCTATCTAACTGGGAGTCTCCTGAGTGAAAGCACCCGAAGTTCTTCAAAGGTAAATTATTTAATTTGGTTGCTTTTCTTATTTTCGTGAAAATGTTGCCTGCTGCCAGCAGAGCCTAGCATAGCATTATGCCATGATAAACTTACACAAATGCTTGTCTAGCGTTGGCTGTAACGCATATTTGGAAAATCTGAGATGACAGTGTGATTAACAAAAGGCTAAGCTTGTGTTTGAATATATTTCATTTGCGATTTTCATGAATAGGAAAAGTTTCTAGGGGTATTTATGCCCGCTGCGTTATGCTAATTTGTTTGAGGCTATGATTACGCTCCCGGATCCGGGATTGCTAGTCGCAAGAAGTTAAAGTCAAGTCTCACTGAATCACACTCAACCTTCATCTTTTGAATGATTTTGTAACCATTGAGGTTTAATACCTTTTTATCAATCACCGGAGGTGCCAGGAGATCACATGATGAAATGGAACACAGAGACGCTTCATCATGTACTCTTCATTATGTACACTACATGGCTAATGTAATGTGTGCTTACTGGCGGCAGAGAAGTCAGGCGCAGGAGAGCAAAGACTGTGTTGCAACGGTGCAGTTTAATAATAAAATCACCAAGAACAAACACAAATAAATATAATGGGACAAAACCCTTCACACGCCAGATATAACATGCACAAACTCTTACAATCAACAATACCGGACAAGGACATGTGGGGAACAGAGGGTTAAATACACAACATGTAATTGATGGGATGAAACCGGGTGTGATGGAAGACAAGACAAAACAAATGGAAAATGAAAGGTGGATCGGCGATGGCTAGAAGACCTGTGACGTCGACCACCGAACGTCGGCGGAGAGGGACTGACTTCGGAGGAAGTCGTGACAGCTAAAGTATGTGGACATCCCTTCAAATTAGTGGATTTGGTTATTTCTGCCATACCCATTTCTTGACAGGTGTATAAAATCTAGCATACAGCCATGCAATCTCCATAGACAAACATAAACAGTAGGATGGCCTTACAAAAAAGCTCAGTGACTTTCAACGGGGGACCGTCATAGGATGCCAACTTTCCAACAAGTCAGTTTCGAATGCAAAGTGACAACTGCAAAGTTTGGAGGAAGAGAAATAATGGTCTGGGGCTATTTTCATGGTTCGGGATAGGCCCCTTAGTTTCTGTGAATGTATCACGTTTCAGGTAAGAACCAGAAGCAGACAACATCAAAGTAACAACAGTTTATTAATTTCTCCAGGGTAGGGGGCAGCATTCGGAATTTTGGAAGAAAAGCGTGCCCAAATTAAACTGCCTGCTACTCAGGCCCAGAAGAAAGGATATGCATATTGGTAGATTTGGATAGAAAACACTCTAAAGTTTCCAAAACTGTTAAAATTGTGTTTGAGTATAACAGAACTGATTTGGCAGGCGAAAACCTGAGACAAATCCATCCAGGAAGTAGGATATATATATATTTTTTTATTCAATGCCATTACAGTATCCATTGACTTAGGACTCAAATTGCAGTTCCTATGTCTTCCACTAGATGTCAGCAGTCTTTAGAAATTGTTTCAGGCTTGTATTCTGAAAAATGAGAGAGTAAGACCACTCTAAATGAGTGGACCCTGCAGTGTAACAGAGCTTTTTCATGCACACGACCGAGAGAGTGACTTTCTGGTTTACCTTTTATATTGACTACGTTATTGTCCGGTTGAAATATTATTGATTATTTAGGCTAAAAACAACCTGAGGATTGAATATAAACATTGTTTGACATGTTTCTATGAACTTTACTTTCTGCCTGTTGTGACTGCGTTTAAGCCTGTGGATTACTGAAGAAAACGCGCAAACAAAACGGAAGTTTTTGGATATAAAGAGAGACTTTATTGTTATCGAACAAAATTTATTGAGTAAATGAATGTCTTCTGAGTACAACCATATGAAGATCATCAAAGGTAAGTGATTAATTGTATCTCTATTTCTGACTTGTGTACCTCTTCTACTTGGCTGGTTACTGTTTGTAATGAATTGTCTGCTGGGCGATGTTCTCAAATAATCGTAAGGTATACTTTTGCCGTAAAGCCTTTTGAAATCTGACACCATGGTTGGATTCACAAGAAGTTAATCTTTAAACCTATGTAAAATACTTGTATGTTTTCTGAATTTTTAAAATTAGTATTTCTAAATTTGAATTTGGCGCTCTGCAATTTCACTGGATGTTGGCCAGGTGGGACACTAGCATCCCACTGGCTCCCTGTTTAAAAAGATGGAGAACGTACATGTGTTCGTGTGTAACTGTAACACAGCAACTGCTTCAAGGTTCCCATTGTGGCAGGCAGTGAGGATGCCCAGACTCAAACTACAAGGTCAAAATACCAGCACCACTCTTTATTCATATGTTCCTCTCTCTGGGTTTTTGAGCAGCTCTTATCCCCCACCCTATTTTTACTGCCTCCAACAAGACTAAGTTTCAGTCATCTTCCAGATCTGCTGCCGATAGATTTCCCACCAGACTTACCGCTATCATCGATTCACAGGAAGGGAAAGCAGAGACTCTGTACACACACACACAAACACACGCACACACACACACACACACCTACCCTCCTCTAAGCTCTGGGGATCTCCTTTAATAGTCCTTCACTTCTAAGGGATCTGATAAGACTGGGGAGCAGAGAGGTTTAAATAGTGATCACTCTGAAGGAGGGAGGGAGGGAGGAAGCAAGGATGTATAAACGAGAGCAAATAGTTATTACCATTGTCAGAGGGCTAGGAGTGTGTGTGGAATAGACTGGGTCTGAGAGGCTGTTGGTGACTGGAGTGTTTCACAGCTCTGAACTGGGACAATGACTTGGTAATAACATAATCAATGTAGACCACAGCTCTGAACTGGGACAATGACTTGGTAATAACATAATCAATATAGACCACAGCTCTGAACTGGGACAAAGACTTGGTAATAACATAATCAATGTAGACCACAGCTCTGAACTGGGACAATGACATGGTAATAACATAATCAATGTAGACCACAGCTCTGAACTGGGACAAAGACTTGGTAATAACATAATCAATGTAGACCACAGCTCTGAACTGGGACAATGACATGGTAATAACATAATCAATGTAGACCACAGCTCTGAACTGGGACAAAGACTTGGTAATAACATAATCAATATAGACCACAGCTCTGAACTGGGACAAAGACTTGGAAATAACATAATCAATGTAGACCACAGCTCTGAACTGGGACAATGACTTGGTAATAACATAATCAATGTAGACCACAGCTCTGTACTGGGACAAAGACTTGGTAATAACATAATCAATGTAGACCACAGCTCTGAACTGGGACAAAGACTTGGTAATAACATAATCAATATAGACCACAGCTCTGAACTGGGACAATGACATGGTAATAACATAATCAATGTAGACCACAGCTCTGAACTGGGACAAAGACTTGGTAATAACATAATCAATGTAGACCACAGCTCTGAACTGGGACAAAGACTTGGTAATAACATAATCAATATAGACCACAGCTCTGAACTGGGACAAAGACTTGGTAATAACATAATCAATATAGACCACAGCTCTGAACTGGGACAAAGACTTGGAAATAACATAATCAATGTAGACCACAGCTCTGAACTGGGACAAAGACTTGGAAATAACATAATCAATGTAGACCACAGCTCTGAACTGGGACAATGACTTGGTAATAACATAATCAATGTAGACCACAGCTCTGAACTGGGACAAAGACTTGGTAATAACATAATCAATGTAGACCACAGCTCTGAACTGGGACAAAGACTTGGTAATAACATAATCAATATAGACCACAGCTCTGAACTGGGACAATGACATGGTAATAACATAATCAATATAGACCAAAGTTCTGAACTGGGACAAAGACTTGGTAATAACATAATCAATATAGACCACAGCTCTGAACTGGGACAATGACATGGTAATAACATAATCAATGTAGACCAAAGTTTTGAACTGGGACAAAGACGTATCACAGAAACAGAAGCATTCAGGCTCCATGGGGTGGCAGGGTAGCCTAGTGGTTAGAGTGTTGGGTTGTAAGTTCGAATCCCTGAGCTGACAAGGTACAAATCTGTCGTCCTGCCCCTGAACAAGGCACTGTTCGTAGGCCGTCATTGAAAATGAGAATTTGTTCTTAACTGACATGCCTAGCTAAATAAAAGTTGTTTTTTTAATTCTATGGGCTATTGTGATATGATATACAGTCAGCACACTTGGTAATGTGTACCCCATCCAGGAATCAAAGCCTACACTCTGGTGTTGCAAGCAGCAATGCTTGCACAACAGTTAACTCAGGGACTCAATACTAGCCAGCGGGGTTGGGAAGGCTACAGCTAAATAGTATGCAGACGCGCACACACACACACCTAAAAACAACCAGACTGAACTCCATACACCCCTCATCTACTCATTCTAAATTGGGGAATTCTTAGTGTCAGAAGAAAAAGTTAAACTCTTGAAAGAGTTTCCAAAAGGGAAAAGAGAAGTGTCCAGAAACTTTCTGGGGGTGTCTTGAGAGTGTTGGGGCATCGATCCGTTCCAGCTGAAATTTTAAGGTCAAAACCCACAATATGCTCTGGCCTGGACGTGTTAGGGTGGGAGAGGGTGGGAGAGGGAGGGAGAGGGTGGGAGAGAGGGAGAGAGGGAGGGTGGGAGAGAGGGAGGGAGAGAGAGAGGGAGGGAGAGAGGGAGGCAGAGAGGGAGAGAGAGTGCATTTGAACTGGCATGTGTACAGCACCAATTCAAAGCTGAGCTGTCCAGCACTAATTCTGCTTTCCCAGTGAGATTTGTGAGCTGGTCAAAACTTCCAAAACCAAACATATGATCATAGTAGAAACACACTAGCCAAACAACCCACACAAACACACACACAGCAAATCCCAGTGTTTTGTAATAGATGACCGACTAGCACACACACACACACACACACACACACACACACACACACACACACACACACACACACGCACAGTCCCTCTCTCTCTCACTTCCACCGCTGCACATCCCCGCTGCACAACCCCGCTGCACACCACACTGCACACCACACTGCACACCACACTGCACAGCCCCGCTGCATAACCCCACTGCACACCACGCTGCACACTACACTGCACAGCCCCGCTGCATAACCCCACTGCACACCACACTGCACAACCTTGCTGCACACTACACTGCACACCCCCGCTGCACACCACACTGCACACCCCCGCTGCACACCACGCTGGACACCACACTGCACACCACGCTGCACACCCCCGCTGCACACCACGCTGCACACCACGCTGCACACCACGCTGCACACCCCGCTGCACACCACGCTGCACACCACGCTGCACACCCCGCTGCACACCAAGCTGCACACCCCCGCTGCACACCACACTGCACACCACGCTGCACACCACGCTGCACACCACGCTGCACACCCCCGCTGCACACCACGCTGCACACCACGCTGCACACCACACTGCACACCACGGTGCACACCCCCGCTGCACACCACGCTGCACACCACGCTGCACACCCCCGCTGCACACCACGCTGCACACCCCCGCTGCACACCACGCTGCACACCACGCTGCACACCACGGTGCACACCCCCCGCTGCACACCCCCCGCTGCACACCTGTTACAGGAATTAAATTCCTCTATGTTTTAATACCCAATTAAAATTAAACACTCTGTCAATTCATAAGAAATTGTAAGACCCTAATTTGTATAAAATGAACAGAGACCAGTCTTTGAAATCAACCAGCTGCGTTTATTCTCGTGAGTACTGCACGTGATACATTTTATCACAGGTTATAAACTGAAAATGACGTCAGCGTTTTCCAAACTGTTCCGTCTCTTCTTGACACTGGTACAAAGGCTGTATAGTTCTCAAGCCTTCCCACATCGTCTAGAGCCAAGGTCAGCCTGTGTAGATAAGCATTCTAGCCAGTCTGGCGATATAGTTCATTCATTTCTACCAAAGAACACACAGTCATTGTTCTAATTCTTGATTAGATTTACACACATTATATTCAGTACTAGGATTAAAAAGAAAATTCATGCATATACAGTAACATAATAATATTCTGATTAGTCAGTCCTGATTGAAATGTATACATAATTAGTCATTATTGATAAAAATTCCCTTAACAACACCCCACTGCACACCCCACTGCACACCCCACTGCACAATCCTGCTGCACAACCCTGCTGCACACCCCGCTGCACACCCCAACACCCCGCTGCACAACCCCGCTGCACAACCCCCACTGCACACCCCGCTGCACACCCCGCTGCACAACCCCCACTGCACACCCCACTGCACCCGCTGCACAACCCCGCTGCACAACCCCACTGCACAACCCCCGCTGCACAACCCCGCTGCACAACCCCCACTGCACAACCCCGCTGCACAACCCCGCTGCACAACCCCACTGCACAACCCCGCTGCACAACCCCGCTGCACAACCCCCACTGCACAACCCCGCTGCACAACCCCCACTGCACAACCCCCACTGCACAACCCCGCTGCACAACCCCACTGCACAACCCCCTGCACAACCCACGCTGCACAACCCCACTGCACAACCCCACTGCACAACCCCCACTGCACAACCCCACTGCACAACCCCGCTGCACAACCCCACTGCACAACCCCACTGCACAACCCCCACTGCACAACCCCCACTGCACAACCCCGCTGCACAACCCCGCTGCACAACCCCGCTGCACACAACGCTGCACACCAGTGAGCTACACTAATGGGGGACAGGGAGGGGGAAAGTGATTGTGAAAGACTTCAAATTCAATATGCTAAATCATCCACGCAACATTAAAGCTTTTCTCCACTACACCATAGATCACGTGTCAAACTCATTCCACGGAGGGCTGAGTGTCTGTGGGTTTACGCTCCTCCCTTGTACTTGATTGATGAATTAAGGTCACTGATTAGTAAGGAACTCCCCTCACCTGGTTGTCTGGGTCTTAAACGAAAGAATAAAACAAAGACCTGCAGACACTCGGCTCTCCATGGAATGAGTTGACTCCCCTGCCCTAGATAGACAGACAGACACACAGACAGACACACAGAGAGACAGACAGAGAGACAGACATACATACAGAGAGACAGACAGGGAGACAGACATACATACATACATACATACATACATACATACACAGACATACATACACAGACAGACAGACAGACAGACTGTCAGGATTTGGCCAGGGTTGTTCCGGTTTTTGGTCACTAGATGCCCCCATTGTGCCTTTTGACCTTTTGTTTTCCCTTGATCCCCATTATTATTTGCACCTGTGCCTCGTTTCCCCTGATTGTATTTAAACCCTTTGTTTTCCTCAGTCCTTTGCTCTGTGTTTGTATGTTAGCACCCAGCCCTAGTATTCTGTTAACTCTTGTTGATCCCGGTGGACGCTCTTGTGGAATTCGGTTTTTTGTTCTTGTTTATTTATTTTTGAGTATCTTTTGAGGCTTTTTGTGCTATACCTACCACCTTGTGGATTTACCTTTTTTGTCTTGGAGGATTACCTTTGTTCTTGTGGAATTCCTTTTGAGGTTGTGGAGTTACATGTGTTCCTGAAGGACTTCACTTTTTACTACATTAAATACACCGTCTCAAGTACTGCTGTGTCTGCCACATCATCTGGGTTCTGCCGACTATTCGTGGCTCAGTTGGTTAAGTGACTGTTTCTCACTCCGGAGACCCGGGTTCGTAACCGGGTCCTGACACAGACAGACAGACAGACAGACACACTGAGAGACAGACAGAGAGACAGACAGAGGGACAGACAGAGAGACAGACATACATACAGAGACAGACAGACCAGACAGACATACAGACAGACACACAGAGAGATAGACATACAGACAGACACACAGAGAGATAGACAGGGAGACAGACATACATACAGAGGGACAGACATACATACATACAGACAGACCAGACAGACAGACGGAGAAAGTCAGACAGACAGACAGAGAGACAGACAGAGAGACCGGTGACTTCCTATCTCTCCTGCCTTTCTATGATACCTATATATATTTTTCTCCTTTAGTTAAAGGACCTCCCTCTCTCCCCTGGTGACAGAAGCCTATGTCATTTTTGTAATCTGGGCCCAGTTCTGTGCATTTGCATAAATATGTGCACTCTCAAACCTGCCTAATAGAACAGCGTCTTAATACGCAATTAAACTCCTCAATAACATTCTCTCATTAGGCTAGTGTTAGACAAACAGGTATGCATACACAGGGGGAACCCAAGACACAATGGCTGTAGTGCTGCTCTGCCACCAGTGAGGTGAACTCAATAGAAAGAGCTCAATTCATTTAACCAAGGTTCGTTAAACCCAGCACGGTGGCTTCTCCCTGCTTCCCTAGTCTCATTTGTGTGTGTGCGTGTCTGTGTGTGGGTGTGTGTCTGTGTGTGTGTGTGTGTGTGTGTGGGGGGGGGACTTCTACACATCTGTGAGGCACACCGTTCTACCAAATCCTATATAATTAAGCCATCCATCCCTGGTCCTTCACATCAGACTGCCTTCACACCTGAGAGGCCCCATTTGTATGGTCTGGTTCAGACACAGACCATTTCTTAACCACTGCACATCTTCTCCAACAACTGAGCATCTTTCCTTAAAGCTTTTGGGACATCTCAACAAAAGTTTGAGTTTCTTGCACGGATCTCAAGTTAGGATTTGGGCCCAATATAGTAGTGTGTAAGTACCTTATTACAGCCAGCGTATCTGTGAAAGTACATTCCTTCCAGCCTGTCTGAGAGTGTTTGGGCAAAGGGGTGTTGAAGCACAAGGGTCTTCACACAGGAATCATCAAAGCCTGTATCCCTGCCCAGACGGCCCAGTGTGCGACCCCGATCTCTCCCTGAGTGCAACGAGGCTCCTGGCTCTTTTGGTTCCTGGCCAGTGGTGCCCTCCTTAAGCAGTATTCTGCGTGATTACATTACCTATTTATTGAGCAGACGGCCTGATTCGGTGTGACTCCTAGTATTTACACATTACTCAGATCCAGCTGGAGATTGAACAAACACAAGCCCAGTTTAAAAGCTTCTCTCTGGGGAGGAAGACTGGAAAGAGTCCCTTAAGGGACTAGGACACGGAGGGAGCCCTGCAGCTATACGGACACACAACTGCACATCTTTGAGTACTAAACCAAAGTACCCTATCATTCCAGCCACTTGAGCCATACTCAATTAACACAAGCTCTTTAAACACAAAACATCTCCAAAACCTTTAATAATACCAGTGATGTGGACTGGCAAAGGGGTTTTTCACAAGAGGTTTAGAAATAGAGAGAAATGTCTATTTTACCAAGTGACTTAACTGAATTGTTTCCAGATGAAACCAAGCGAAGCCACCAGGTGAGTTTGAGGGAATGCATTAAGTCTCATTTACACATGGCCATAGGCATATAATATGCTAGGAAATAAAAGGAGGAGGGTAAGCTGCTCCTAGATCTGTGGCTAAGGATAACTTGTAGCTGGAGGGGCTGTTCCATACTGGTCCTGTGTCAGCTGTACATTTGTCTGTTCACAGTCTCTTTCAGACAGATTTTTCCAGCCGCCGCTGATACTGATCAAGGTGTCTAAAGCCGCCATTACTCAAAATGACTTGTCAAGTGTGACACCGGAGTAGCTGAATTAAAACCCTCTGTGTGTTTACTCTGGTAAACAGTAGCCTGATGTCCTCTGAAAGCCCTTACACAACAACAAGCCAGTCGCCAGTAAATAAGAAAGGCTTGTTTCGTGTGAGTACAAGGCAAAGGCTTGTTGGGTGAGGTTAATAACCCCCATAAATACCTTTCCCCCTTTTCTCTCCACTCGACAGAATGGACTCTTGGAAAGCCCTTTGATAACACAGAGAAAGTATGATAACATCAAGGTTTTGTCACCAAAGCCCCATATACTACCCACCACTGCGACCTGTACGCTCTCGTTGGCTGGCCCTCGCTTCATACTCGTCGCCAAACCCTACATTACTCATCTCATATGTATGTACTGTACTCTATGCCATCTACTGCATCTTGCCATCTTGATGTAATGTATCACTAGCCACTTTAAACAATGCCACTTTTCTATGTTTACATACCCTACATTACTCATCTCATATGTATATACTGTACTCTATACCATCCACTGCATCTTGCCTATGGGGTTCTATACCATCACTCATTCAAATATGTTTTTATGTACATATTCTTATGAATTCCTTTACACTTGTGTGTATAAGGTAATTGTTGTGAAATTGTTAGGTTAGAACCTTTTACGGCTGCGGTCCCTGTACAGGGACCAAAATCAGCGGAAATTTCAGAGCGCCAACTGTAGTACTCGATAAAACTCAAACTTTCATTAAAACACACATGCAGGGTACTCAATTAAAGCTACACTCGTTGTGAATCTAGCCAACATGTCAGATTTGTAAAATGCTTTTCGGCGAAAGCATGAGAAGCTATTATCTGATAGCAAGCATCCCCCCGAAATACCTGAACGAGACGTAAACAAAAGTATTAGCGTAGCCGGCGCTACACAAAACGCAGAAATAAAATATAAAACATTCATTACCTTTGACGAGCGTCTTTGTTGGCACTCCTATATGTCCCATAAACATCACAATTGGGTCTTTTTCCCGATTAAATCCGTCATTGTATACCCAAAATGTCCATTTAGGAAGCCCGTCTGATCCAGGAAAAAGCACCTTTCCAAAACGCAACGTCATTTTTTTAAATTAAAAAAGTTGTCTATAAACTTTTACAAAACACTTCAAACTACTTTTGTAAACCAACTTTAGGTATTAATAAACGTTAATAATCGATAAAATTGATCACGGGGCGATCTGTATTCGATATCAGCAAGTCTTGAAATCATCGTCCATATTTTCCCTTTCATAACTTCCTTCGGTGTACCCCAAGACAGGAAGTGCCTATTCGTCATCCCACCAAGGATAAACTACCAATGAAATGCCAGTACTGGTAAACGGCATTGTAAACGGGACTCTATCTATTTTGCCTTGCCGTAGACAATACATAGACTGGCGGATAGATATTTTTTTTGTGTTTTTTGTGAACAGTTTTCCTTGGGATTTTTACTCTTAAACACGTTCTGTTATAGCCACAGACATGATTTAACCAGTTTTAGAGACGTCAGAGTGTTTTCTATCCACACATACTAATCATATGCATATACTATATTCCTGGCATGAGTAGCAGGACGTTGAAATTTTGCGCGATTTTTAACAAAAAGCTGCGAAAATTCGCAGCATCCCTAACAGGCTCTAGATTACTCGTTGGATATTATTGTATTGTCAGAACTAGAAGCACAAGCATGTCAGCTAAACTCGCATTAACATCTGCTAACCATGTGTATGTGACAAATACAAATTTATTTGATTTGATCTACAAGTCTCTGCTGGGTAAAGCCCTGCCTTAGCACGCGCTCCAGCAGGTATATCTCACTGGTCACCCCCAAATTTAATTCTTCCTTTGGCCGCCTTTCCTTCCAGTTCTCTGCTGCCAATGACTGGAACAAACTGCAAAAATCTCTGAAGCTGGAGACTCTTACCTCCCTCATTAGCTTTAAGCACCAGCTGTCAGAGCAGCTCACAGATCACTGAACCTGTACATAGCCCATCTGTAAATAGCCCATCCAACTACCTCATCCCCATCCTGTATTTATTTATTTATTTATTTATTTATCTTGCTCCTTTGCACCCCAGTATCTCAACTTGCACATTCATCTTCTGCACATCTACCATTCTAGTGTTTAAATGCTATATTGTAATTACTTCGCCACCTCCCTTATCCTACCTCATTTGCAAACACTTGTCGTGTCTTTGGCTATGCCGGATTAAGTGATATGACATGCTATTCTATAAAATAATTTATCCGTAATTAATATTACCTGATTGAGGTAATCATGTAAATGTATTCAACTAGAGAATCGAAATAATATTTATAGAGTTGTTATCTTCCGAATAAACTCTTAAAGACCTATTAATATTTTACATCAATAGCAGTCAATATTAATCGTCACCTTAATTCAGTCTCATCTGAAAGTTGTAAATTCTTGGTTATCTTCATGAACCCTGGCTAACAAGTTGAATCAGCAATTCAAAATTGGGTTTAATTATTTATTGACTAAATACCTAACTAGTCACACAGAATTACACATACACATAATTAATCATAACTTGATTACAAATTACGTCATAAAGGAAAACATCCCTGGCGGGCAGAACAGATATGACAGCTTGTTACACAAAAGAAAAGGGGCTGGGTTTGAGTGAAAGAGCGGGAAGACTGAGGAACAAAGGGCGAAGCTGTGCTATCGTAAATACAGTATCTTATGCATTCTAAATTACCGCCCATTTGGAAAAGGAAAATGCAATAAATAGTAGCGCTTCAGTAGGTTGGTGGTAGATGGAAGGCCGTGTTGCCAAACCGAGCCCTTTGTCCTTTGAAGAATGTCTCTGGTGGTCAATTGGATACGTTGTAGTAACGTCGTTGTGTGATATACGGGATACTCTGTCTGTTCCTTCCTAACCCTCATTTGCAGCTGCTGTTGCTAACTCAACGGCTAGGAGGTATCACTTCTGTAGTGAATAAGAGTTCAAAATTCATACCATTCGCAACCAAAGCTCACGCTGATGTTGGCTTCGTTCTGTATTATCTGAACCATTCTGACATCGGACCGCCATCCTCACATCCTCGGAACAGGAGGTTATATTGTCGTCAAGGCTTTATAAAGGAAGGGAGAGGAGGGCGTGTTTGAAAAGTTTTATAGCCCATGTCCCTTCACAGGGGCGGGCCACTGATTGAGCAGAGCCCTAACCTTATGAAAACCCAAATCTCGCATTTTAGAAGCTAAAATCACATTTCATCCCATCACAAATAATTTCATATTCAAACATTTAAATTGAACAACAATTCCATGTGAATCCGATAACTCTGATGTGTAGACTTTCCACTGTAGAGTTTATGTAATGTTATCATTGATGAGAATGTCTCAGATGACAAACGAACTGACATCATATTCAAGTACCACTGCATATGTTCAATTGGTCGGGTTACCAGAATATAGTTAATTTCCCCCCACCTGATGTTCCCAGAATCTCTATGTTAACCAAGTGGTTTGCAAATGTAACATCAGTAGGGTAGAGAGAGGAAAAAGGGGGGAAGAGGTATTTATGACTGTCATAAACCTACCCCCAGGCCAACGTCATGACACACTGTATTATTGACTGAATGTTTGTTTATTCCATGTGTAACGCTGTGTTGTATGTGTCGAACTGCTTTGCTTTATCTTGGCCAGGACGCAGTTGTAAATGAGAACTTGTTCTCAACTAGCCGACCTGGTTAAATAAAGGTGAAATAAAAAATGTAATAAATGTAAAAAAAATATTTCCCTTTCTCAACCAGTTTAAAGTGTCTGTTGGTACTTAAAGAATATGATGTCAGATCAGTTGGTGTCTGGGACATTATATCTGATGATAGGACGACATAAATTGTATCTTGGAAAGTCTACACATTCTAGATATCAGATTCACATGGAATTGTTGTGCAATTTAAATATTTGAATATGAAACTATTTGTGAAATGATGAAATGTAATTTCATAATAAGAATAAGATAATTATTTCATAGTAAAACGTAGGCCCATTCAGTGGCCACACACAAGTGAACAGACATTGGTTGAGAACTATGAAACATGCCCTCTCCCCAGTACAAAAGCCTGTTGACGGAAGTCAACCTCAGTTCCTGATGACGTGAGGACTGGTGTCCATTAGTTTAAAAGTGCTAATTGCAACTGCAACCTAACGAAATTAACATTGAGTTCCAGAAATGTTATGACTGTTTCCTAATGTTAAAAAGAGCGAATTGCAATGTGGAGGTGACGATCACAACGCTGGAATGGTACATTTCGACTAGACTAGCCAGAATACAGCACGAGCTGATCATGGCAACTTATGCACTTTGAACTATTATTCACTAAAGAAGGAGTGATACATCCTAGATGTTGAGTTATCAGCTGCAGCTGTAAACGTACGTGTCCTAGGAAAGGACAGACAATCTCCTAAGAACATCAGGATACTTTAACGTATCCGCATTACAAAACAATGACCAGAAATATTCTTCAAAGGACAATGGCGATCTCTGCTGGGCAAACTAATCTTCCATCTTTGACCCATCTATCAAAGAGCAGCTCAGAGTGAATATATATCTTGCATTTTCCTTCTCCGAATGGGCAGTTATTAGAATGCATAATATTCTGTATTTACGGTCCGATAGAGACCCAATCCCTTTTTCCCTCAGTCTTTCCGCTCTTACTTTCAAACACAACCCCTTTCCTTTGTGTAACCAGCCATCATATGGAGCTTTTCATGACATCAAATCAAATCAAAGTTTATTTGTCATGTGCGCCGAATACAACAGTGAAATGCTTACTTGCAGGCTCTAACCAATAGTGCAAAAAAGGTATTAGGTGAACAATAGGTAGGTGAAGAAATACAACAACAGTAAAAAGACTAAATACAGCAGCGAGGCTACATACAGACACCGGTTAGTCAGGCTGATTGAGGAAGTATGTACATGTAGATATGGTTAAAGTGACTATGCATATATGATGAAAAGAGAGTAACAGTAGCATAAAAGAGGGGTTGGTGGGTGGTGGGTGGCGGGACACAATGCAGATAGCCCAGTTAGCCAATGTGCGGGAGCACTGGTTGGTCGACCCAATTGAGGAAGTATGTACATGAATGTATAGTTAAAGTGACTATGCATATATGATAAATGGAGAGTAGCAGCAGCGTAAAAGAGGGGTTGGAGGGGGTTGGGGGGGCACACAATGCAAATAGTCCGGATAGCCATTTGATTACCTGTTCAGGAGTCTTATGTCTTGGGGGTAAAAACTGTTGAGAGCCTTTTTGTCATAGACTTGGCACTCCGGTACCGCTTGCCATGCGGTAGTAGAGAGAGCAGTGATGCCACCAGTCAGAATGCTCTCGATGTTGCAGCTGTAGAACCTTTTCAGGATCTCAGGACCCATGCCAAATCTTTTTAGTTTCCTGAGGGGGAATTGGCTTTGTCATTCCCTCTTCATGACTGCCTTGGTGTGTGTTTGGACCATTCTAGTTTGTTGTTGATGTGGACACCGAGGAACTTGAAGCTCTCAACCTGCTCCACTACAGCCCCATCGATGAGAATGGGGGCGTGCTCAGTCTTCCTTTTCCTGTAGTCCACATTAATCTCCTTAGTCTTGGTTACGTTGAGGGATAGGTTGTTATTCTGGCACCATCCGGCGAGGTCTCTGAACTCCTCCCTACATGCTGTCTCGTCGTTGTCGGTGATCAGGCCTACCACTGTTGTGTCCTCTGCAAACTTAATGATGGTGTTGGAGTCATGCCTGGCCATGCAGTCGTGGGTGAACAGGAAGTACAGGAGTGGACTGAGCACGCACCCCTGGGGAGCTCCAGTGTTGAGAATCAGCGTGGCAGATGTGTTGCTGATTACCCTCACCACCTGGGTGCGGTCCGTCAGGAAGTCCAGGATCCAGTTGCAGAGGGAGGTGTTTAGTCCCAGGATCCTTAGCTTAGTGATGAGCTTTGAGGGTACTATGGTGTTGAACGCTGAGCTGTAGCCAATGAATAGCATTCTCACATAAGTGTTCCTTTTGTCCAGGTGGGAAAGGGCAGTGTGGAGAGCAATATAGATTTGTGGATCTGTTTGGGTGGTATTCAAATTGGAGTGGGTCTAGGGTTTCTGGGATAATGGTGTTGATGTGAGCCATTACCAACATTTCAAAGTTCTTCATGGCTACGGATGTGAGTGCTACGGGTCTGTAGTCATTTAGGCAGGTTGCCTTTGTGGTCTGCTTGAAACATGTTGGTATTACAGACTCAATCAGGGACATGTTGAAAATGTCAGTGAATACATCTGACAGTTGGTCAGTACATGCCCGGAGCACACATCCTGGTAATCCATCTGGCCCTGCAGCCTTGTGTATGTTCACCTGTTTAAAGGTCTTACTCACGTCAGCTACGGAGAGCATGATCACAAAGTACTCCGGAACAGCTGATGCTCTCATGCATGCCTCAGTGTTGCTTGCCTCGAAGTGAGCATGGAAGTGATTTAGCTCGTCTGGTAGGCTCGTGTCTCTGGGAAGCTCGCGGCTGTGCTTCCCTTTGTAGTCTGTAATAGTTTGCAAGCCCTGCCACATAAGACGAGCGTCAGATTCAGTGTAGTATGATTCAATCTTGGCCCTGTAATGACGCTTTGCCTGTTTGATGGTTCGTCGCAGGGCATAGCATAATTTATTGTATGCTTCTGGGTTAGAGTCCCGCACCTTGAAAGTGGCAGCCTTTAGCTCAGTGCGAATGTTCCCTTTCATTCATGGCTTCTGGTTGGGGTATGTACGTACAGTCACTGTGGGGACGACGTCCTCGATGCACTTATTGATAAAGCCAGTGACTGATGTGGTGTACTCCTCAATGCCATCGGAAGAATCCCGGAACATATTCCAGTCTGTGCTAGCAAAACAGTCCTGTAGTTTAGCATCTGCTTCATCTGACCACTTTTTAGTAGACATAATAGACATGATTAGTATGTGTGATCTATCCTGTGTGTGTGCATATGTAATTCTGTGTGATTATTTAGGCATTTAGTAAATAAGTAATTAAGCCAATTTGTGTATTGCTGATTCAACAATTAGCTAGGGTTCATGCAGATAACCAAGTACTTATGTCAATCAGAATTAGGCCAATCAAGGTGACGATTAATAATTGACTACTACTGATATAAAAGATCTTCAGATCTTTAAGAGAGTGGATTCGGGAGGTAACCGCTCTATATAAATGAATGCTTCCTTGGTGCCAAAGGTTATTAATGGTTTAATTGTTGCATGGTTTAATTCAATCACGTAATCAATTAAACGTTAGGTAATAGATTTGATAAAATACCATGTCATATAATTTAATCATAGTCAGAGACACGACAACTAACATGCTGTAAGACAGGGGTGCAGGCGGAGTGCATATGGAGTTTCTCTAGTGGTAGACGATAGTTACGCTTTTTAGGTTCATGAGCCAATCGGAAGGGGATGGTCTGATAGGCTCCTTGCACCTATAGACAGATGAGAAAGAGAAGGTGAGGGAGAAATATCCTCTATGTTTTTCAATGGTACAGTTGAGCTCTAAGACTATGATCTATCTATACGACTGGGAAATGGATGGGAGGAGATTGGTTGGGATGTCCTTTTGCACTTGAGCTAAAACGGCATGTGACGGGTAGGAAAGGACAAATCCCTGTCCTCGGCTCTGGTCTCTCTGACATTTAGATGACATTTAACAAACACCTGGACACTGAAGTGAGTTTCCAGGTGTAGTGGAGCGGGAATAGGTATCAGGTGAGGAGAGGACAGGCTGCAGTGTCATGTCACGTTGTGTCGTATTTCACAACATTCCCAAGCTTTTCCAGATTGGGAGTCAACTGTGAAATATTCACCATTTTATTTAAAACTCCTGAAAAAGTGGAGGGAAATTCAGAGGGGACACCAAGTCATCCCTCATCTTGCTTGATTTATATGAGAAGCGTAAAAAATGTATAACAGCCAATTTAGAGGGTTATTTGTGATTCTCATAAGCAATAGAGATATGCTGAGAATGTTGGCCGGAAGAAAGAGGGAGGGAAAGAGAGGAGACAGAGCCAAAATAGATTTCCTTGTTTAAATGAATCTATCGGAAAGGTGTGAGAGTGAAAGATTGAAAGAGAGAGAGAGAGCGAGAAGAGCTTTGGGATGTGGTAAACCCAACTATATGCCAACAGAACAACCCCCGAAACATTTCTCACTGCTTCCACACCTGAGGGAAACTGACCAGTGGTGTGCTGGCTCTCTCACACACACACAAACGCGTACGCACAAACGCACACAAAATGTAAACCACACATACACATCCTACAGGGCCCTCTCTCTCGAACACACAACACTCAACACAGTGGGCCTCAAATCATCCCTAGTAAATCATCCCCAGTAAAACACACACCCTCAACACAGGGAGGCCCCAAATCATCCCCAGTACAACACACACCACTCAACACAGGGAGGCCCCAAATCATCCCCAGTACAACACACACCACTCAACACAGGGAGGCCCCAAATCATCCCCAGTAAAACACACACCACTCAACACAGGGAGCCCCCAAATCATCCCCAGTAAAACACACACCACTCAACACAGGAGGCCCCAAATCATCCCCAGTAAAACACACACCACTCAACACAGGGAGGCCCCAAATCATCCCCAGTAAAACACACACCACTCAACACAGGGAGGCCCCAAATCATCCCCAGTAAAACACACACCACTCAACACAGGGAGGCCCCAAATCATCCCCAGTAAAACACACACCACTCAACACAGGGAGGCCCCAAATCATCCCCAGTAAAACACACACCACTCAACACAGGGAGGCCCCAAATCATCCCCAGTAAAACACACACCACTCAACACAGGAGGCCCCAAATCATCCCCAGTAAAACACACACCACTCAACACAGGGAGGCCCCAAATCATCCCCAGTAAAACACACACCACTCAACACAGGGAGGCCCCAAATCATCCCCAGTAAAACACACACCACTCAACACAGGGAGGCCCCAAATCATCCCCAGTAAAACACACACCACTCAACACAGGGAGCCCCCAAATCATCCCCAGTAAAACACAAAAGTCAACATAGAAACATTCACTGTGCAGGAGCTTCTGGCAGAATGAAATCACTGCAAACTTCAGAAGTCCTGACACACAGATTAAGAACTGCACCGTTTAATACAGGAAGTGTGTTAAAGGGATGCTTCAGGATTTTGGCAATGAGGCCCTTTACCTACTTCCCCAGAGCCAGATGAACTCGTGGATACCATTTTTATGTCTGTGTGCAGTTTGAAGGAAGTTGCTTACTGGCGCTAGTCTATGGGTATCTGCTAGCGTTCTAGACTTCCATTCATTACGCTAACTCTAGTTAGCATTGGCTGGCGAAACTATATCTAACTTCCTTCATACTGGACACAGAGACATAAAAATGTTATCCACCAGTTCATCTGAATCTGGGGATACTGGTTGCCAAAAGTCTCCTTTTAATGCTAGGATACTCTGTTTTCACCAAGTGTCCATAGTGACTAGTATTTTAGTTTGACTAACTGCTCTCTACTGTTCTATAAAGGAGGAGATGGTGTGTGACTGACTCAGGGTTTAATTACTGACTCACTTTTTGCATGTGTTATAAAACACCTTTACTTTAAAAAACAAACACTTTCAACCAGTCATGTTCCACACACTTTCTGTCCTCTTTGACTGTTATCCCTTGGTTTCTTTGTGACAACACTTTCTATTTTACATCTATGTCTCCCTCTCTGTGTAGAACATAGAGATAGTTAGCCCATTATGGCGTCCTAGAGAGCATGGCCAGCGCCATTGAGGTCATCTCCATTTTGAAGTAGTCAATTTTCTTCTTCTACTACTTCTATGAGTTGGTAAACAAACTGAAAGGGTGTATACTGCCACCTGGAGGGCGTTGTTCGAACAGGTATAAAGCCAAGGTTGGTGATTTATTGCCACGTGCAGTAATGGAATTATGCAGTTATGTGATCCTTCCTTAACCCATAGGAAGTGCCAACTTGTTGAGTACTTCAAAATGGTGAAAGTGCTTAATGGCGCTGCCCATCCTAAAACAGGCTTTTGGGCACTAGAGTCCTCTATCTATCTCTATGGTGTAGCTGGCCAAATGTTGACCTCCCCCTCGGTCCTGTATTTTTGATAATACCTTGTCTCTCCCCCTCTCACACACACACACAGCTCATCAAACACATAATGTGCGAGGCCAAGCACCTAGAGACCACAGTGGTAATTTAGCAGAAGGCAGGTAAACTGGAACAGAGATGAGTTGTGGAAGAGGGGGCGGGGGGGGGGGCACTATTTCTGCTGGACATATGATTGTTAGTGGGGCTTTCATACTGTCAGTGTGTGTGTGTCATATTACCAGTTATGGTTCTCTCCCATTCTTTGATTCTCTGCAACCCTCTCTCTCCCTCCGTCTCTCTCCCTCCCTCCCTGTCTCTCCCTGTCTCTCTCCCTCCTGGTCTCTTACTACCTCCCTCTGTCTCTCCCTTTCTCACCATCTCTCTCTTTGCAGCCCTACATTGTAGTGACAGGCTAAACTAGGTCTGTCAAGGAGAGGAACAGGCCCATAGAGGAAATCAGACATCCTAACACAATCTCTCTGTCTGTCCAGAGGTGTTGTATGGTGGGTGGACAGCTCTCTCTCTCACTCTCCCTCTCTGTCCAGAGGTAATATATGGTGGGAGGACAGCTCTCTCTCTCGCTCTCGCTCTCTCCCTCTCCCTCTCTGTCCAGAGGTAATATATGGTGGGAGGACAGCTCTCTCTCTCGCTCTCCCTCTCTGTCCAGAGGTAATATATGGTGGGAGGACAGCTCTCTCTCTCGCTCTCCCTCTCTGTCCAGAGGTAATATATGGTGGGAGGACTGCTCTCTCTCTCGCTCTCCCTCTCTGTCCAGAGGTAATATATGGTGGGAGGACAGCTCTCTCTCTCACTCTCCCTCTCTGTCCAGAGGTAATATATGGTGTGAGGACAGCTCTCTCTCTCACTCTCCCTCTCTGTCCAGAGGTAATATATGGTGGGAGGACAGCTCTCTCTCTCACTCTCCCTCTCTGTCCAGAGGTAATATATGGTGGGAGGACAGCTCTCTCTCTCACTCTCCCTCTCTGTCCAGAGGTAATATATGGTGGGAGGACAGCTCTCTCTCTCACTCTCCTTCTCTGTCCAGAGGTAATATATGGTGGGAGGACAGCTCTCTCTCGCTCTCCTCTCTGTCCAGAGGTAATATATGGTGGGAGGACAGCTCTCTCTCTCGCTCTCCCTCTCTGTCCAGAGGTAATATATGGTGGGAGGACAGCTCTCTCTCTCGCTCTCCCTCTCTGTCCAGAGGTAATATATGGTGGGAGGACAGCTCTCTCTCTCGCTCTCCCTCTCTGTCCAGAGGTAATATATGGTGGGAGGACAGCTCTCTCTCTCGCTCTCCCTCTCTGTCCAGAGGTAATATATGGTGGGAGGACTGCTCTCTCTCCCGCTCTCCCTCTCTGTCCAGAGGTAATATATGGTGGGAGGACAGCTCTCTCTCTCACTCTCCCTCTCTGTCCATAGGTAATATATGGTGTGAGGACAGCTCTCTCTCTCACTCTCCCTCTCTGTCCAGAGGTAATATATGGTGGGAGGACAGCTCTCTCTCTCTCTCTCTCCCTCTCTGTCCAGAGGTAATATATGGTGGGAGGACAGCTCTCTCTCTCACTCTCTGTCCAGAGGTAATATATGGTGGGAGGACAGCTCTCTCTCTCACTCTCTGTCCAGAGGTAATATATGGTGGGAGGACAGCTCTCTCTCTCACTCTCCTTCTCTGTCCAGAGGTAATATATGGTGGGAGGACAGCTCTCTCTCTCACTCTCCCTCTCTGTCCAGAGGTAATATATGGTGGGAGGACAGCTCTCTCTCTCTCTCTCTCTCTCTCTCTCTCTCTCTCTCTCTCTTGGTAATGTATGGTGGGAAAACAGCTCTCTCTCTCTCTCTCTCTCTCGGTAATGTATGGTGGGATAACAGC
>NC_088408.1:86551052-86618552 GCF_034236695.1 Oncorhynchus nerka
GCTCTGAGACCACCATCCGCCGAAGAGGCACAGTTTAAACGGGCACCTCCCCACATTTCCCAACCAACGCGGCTCAGGTACGTGTCCTCAACTCCTTTAAATGTGTTGACAGTTGGAGAAATAGCTTAAGATGCCCTGAGAATTAGAAATGCATGACAGCCAGCGGTCTAACAATCTAGCAGACTGCTTTGCGGACATGTATACATTTTGGACTGTGATAGATGTTTTGGGCTGCATTTACACAGCCAGCCCAATTCTGATCTTTTTTTTTCAAAATGGGACTTTTGACGAATCCGATAAGCTATGTGGCGAATAATTGGGCAAAAGATCAGAATTGGGCTGCCTGTCTAAACGCAGCCTTAGAGTAAGCAATAACCAGTGATTGACAAATAGCCCCTACACGGTAACACATCAGTGCAACACAGCAACCATCATCAGCACAGGCCTAGAGATTTAAAAAAGTGCACGGCAGCAATTACACCCACCACCACATTCATAACATAGAAGCAGAGAAGATATCCTGGTTCATTACCGGGACATGGCTATGATGATGCCAGGAGCGCACACGCGCGCACGCACACACACACACACACACACACACAGAGACATAAATACACACACATCTGACATGGGAAGAGAGGGAGCTATAGTACACCCCCCCATGTGTGTGTGTGTGTGTGTGTGTGGTGTGTGTGTGTGTGTGTGTGTGTGTGTGTGTGTGTGCGCGCTCGTGCACGTGTGTACCTGTCATTGATGCTCCAGTTGAGACATAGGTTGAGCGAGCTGAGGTTCCTACATTTCCAGACCACCTCCATCACCGTCTTGTTGTTGAGCTTTGAGATGTGCCGCATGTCCAGACTGCCCAGGTTACATAGATAGGACAGAGGTACAGGTCAGTACACAGAGAGACACACGTGTGATTGCTGTGCATAGAGAGTCCTTCAGCACAAGGTTAAGAAGGGATTACCAACTCAATAATATATTTTATTTTTTTACACACTCAGCAAGGAGGATGGATTAGCCCCCCCACACACACACGATAATGTAGGTATTATTATAGATATTATATCATATCTAATACACACAACGGGGAAGTAGGGTGTAAAATGTCACGGTCAAGGCTAAACACAAAATAAGCTTCCAGTGGGCATTAAGATTAGAGGGTTCGTTGTCTGCTCTGTGGGCTTGTAGTCAAAGACAGACTGGAGGTGGAAAGAGGAAGACAGGCAGGCTGGAGGAGGAAAGAGGAAGACAGACAGGCTGGAGGAGAAAAGAGGAAGACAGACAGGCTGGAGGAGGAAAGAGGAAGACAGGCTGGAGGAGGAAAGAGGAAGACAGACAGGCTGGAGGAGGAAAGAGGAAGACAGACAGGCTGGAGGAGGAAAGAGGAAGACAGACAGGATGGAGGGAGAAAGAGGAAGACAGGCAGGCTGGAGGAGGAAAGAGGAAGACAGACAGGCTGGAGGAGGAAAGAGGAAGACAGACAGGCTGGAGGAGGAAAGAGGAAGACAGACAGGCTGGAGGAGGAAAGAGGAAGACAGACAGGCTGGAGGAGGAAAGAGGAAGACAGGCAGGCTGGAGGAGGAAAGAGGAAGACAGACAGGCTGGAGGAGGAAAGAGGAAGACAGGCTGGAGGAGGAAAGAGGAAGACAGACAGGCTGGAGGAGGAAAGAGGAAGACAGACAGGCTGGAGGAGGAAAGAGGAAGACAGACAGGCTGGAGGAGGAAAGAGGAAGACAGGCAGGCTGGAGGAGGAAAGAGGAAGACAGACAGGCTGGAGGAGGAAAGAGGGAGACAGACAGGCTGGAGGAGGAAAGAGGGAGACAGACAGGCTAGAGGGAGAAAGAGGAAGACAGACAGGCTGGAGGAGGAAAGAGGAAGACAGACAGGCTGGAGGAGGAAAGAGGAAGACAGACAGGCTGGAGGAGGAAAGAGGAAGACAGGCAGGCTGGAGGAGGAAAGAGGAAGACAGGCAGGCTGGAGGAGGAAAGAGGAAGACAGACAGGCTGGAGGAGGAAAGAGGAAGACAGACAGACTGGAGGTGGAAAGAGAAAGACAGAAAGGCTAGAGGGAGAAAGAGGAAGACAGACAGGCTGGAGGGAGAAAGAGGAAGACAGGCAGGCTGGAGGAGGAAAGAGGAAGACAGGCAGGCTGGAGGGAGGGAGATGCTGGAGGGAGAAAGAGGAAGACAGACAGGCTGGAGGAGGAAAGAGGAAGACAGGCAGGCTGGAGGAGGAAAGAGGAAGACAGGCAGGCTGGAGGGAGGGAGAGGCTGGAGGGAGAAAGAGGAAGACAGACAGGCTGGAGGGAGGGAGAGGCTGTAGGGAGAAAGAGGAAGACAGACAGGCTGGAGGAGGAGGGAAGAGGAAGACAGACAGGCTGGAGGAGGAAAGAGGAAGACAGGCAGGCTGGATGGAGAGGCTGGAGGGAGAAAGAGGAAGACAGACAGGCTGGAGGAGGAAAGAGGAAGACAGGCAGGCTGGAGGGAGAGGCTGGAGGGGGAAAGAGGAAGACAGACAGGCTGGAGGAGGAAAGAGGAAGACAGACAGGCTGGAGGAGGAAATAGGAAGACAGGCAGGCTGGAGGGAGAGGCTGGAGGGTGAAAGAGGAAGACAGGCATGCTGGAGGTGGAAAGAGGAAGACAGACAGGCTGGAGGAGGAATGAGGAAGACAGGCAGGCTGGAGGTGGAAAGAGGAAGACAGACATGCTGGAGGGGGGAGGAGGAAGACAGACAGGCTGGAGGAGGAAAGAGGAAGACAGGCAGGCTGGAGGAGGAAAGAGGAAGACAGGCAGGCTGGAGGGAGAAAGCGGAAGACAGAGAAGCTGGAGGAGGAAAGAGGAAGACAGGCAGGCTGGAGGGAGAAATAGGAAGACAGGCAGGCTGGAGGGAGAAAGAGGAAGACAGACAGGCTGGAGGAGGAAAGAGGAAGACAGACAGGCTGGAGGGAGGGAGATGCTGGAGGGAGAAAGAGGAAGACAGACAGGCTGGAGGAGGAAAGAGGAAGACAGGCAGGCTGGAGGAGGAAAGAGGAAGACAGGCAGGCTGGAGGGAGGGAGAGGCTGGAGGGAGAAAGAGGAAGACAGACAGGCTGGAGGGAGGGAGAGGCTGTAGGGAGAAAGAGGAAGACAGACAGGCTGGAGGAGGGAGAGGAAGACAGACAGGCTGGAGGAGGAAAGGGGAAGACAGGCAGGCTGGAGGGAGAAGCTGGAGGGAGAAAGAGGAAGACAGACAGGCTGGAGGAGGAAAGAGGAAGACAGGCAGGCTGGAGGGAGAGGCTGGAGGGGGAAAGAGGAAGACAGGCATGCTGGAGGAGGAAAGAGGAAGACAGACAGGCTGGAGGAGGAAAGAGGAAGACAGGCAGGCTGGAGGTGGAAAGAGGAAGACAGGCAGGCTGGAGGGAGAAAGCGGAAGACAGAGAAGCTGGAGGAGGAAAGAGGAAGACAGGCAGGCTAGAGGGAGAAAGAGGAAGACAGACAGGCTGGAGGAGGAAAGAGGAAGACAGGCAGGCTGGAGGAGGAAAGAGGAAGACAGACAGGCTGGAGGAGGAAAGAGGAAGACAGGCAGGCTGGAGGGAGCGGCTGGAGGGAGAAAGAGGAAGACAGACAGGCTGGAGGAGGAAAGAGAAAGACAGAAAGGCTAGAGGGAGAAAGAGGAAGACAGACAGGCTGGAGGAGGAAAGAGGAAGACAGGCAGGCTGGAGGGAGGGAGATGCTGGAGGGAGAAAGAGGAAGACAGACAGGCTGGAGGAGGAAAGAGGAAGACAGGCAGGCTGGAGGAGGAAAGAGAAAGACAGAAAGGCTAGAGGGAGAAAGAAGAAGACAGACAGGCTGGAGGAGGAAAGAGGAAGACAGGCAGGCTGGAGGGAGGGAGAGGCTGGAGGGAGAAAGACGACGATAGACAGGCTGGAGGGAGGGAGAGGCTGTAGGGAGAAAGAGGAAGACAGACAGGCTGGAGGAGGGAAGAGGAAGACAGACAGGCTGGAGGAGGAAAGAGGAAGACAGGCAGGCTGGAGGCAGAGGCTGGAGGGAGAAAGAGGAAGACAGACAGGCTGGAGGAGGAAAGAGGAAGACAAGCAGGCTGGAGGGAGAGGCTGGAGGGTGAAAGAGGAAGACAGACAGGCTGGAGGGGGGAGGAGGAAGACAGACAGGCTGGAGGAGGAAAGAGGAAGACAGACAGGCTGGAGGAGGAAAGAGGAAGACAGACAGGCTGGAGGAGGAAAGAGGAAGACAGACAGGCTGGAGGAGGAAAGAGGAAGACAGACAGACTGGAGGTGGAAAGAGAAAGACAGAAAGGCTAGAGGGAGAAAGAGGAAGACAGACAGGCTGGAGGGAGAAAGAGGAAGACAGGCAGGCTGGAGGAGGAAAGAGGAAGACAGGCAGGCTGGAGGGAGGGAGATGCTGGAGGGAGAAAGAGGAAGACAGACAGGCTGGAGGAGGAAAGAGGAAGACAGGCAGGCTGGAGGAGGAAAGAGGAAGACAGGCAGGCTGGAGGGAGGGAGAGGCTGGAGGGAGAAAGAGGAAGACAGACAGGCTGGAGGGAGGGAGAGGCTGTAGGGAGAAAGAGGAAGACAGACAGGCTGGAGGAGGAAAGAGGAAGACAGACAGGCTGGAGGAGGAAAGAGGAAGACAGACAGACTGGAGGTGGAAAGAGAAAGACAGAAAGGCTAGAGGGAGAAAGAGGAAGACAGACAGGCTGGAGGGAGAAAGAGGAAGACAGGCAGGCTGGAGGAGGAAAGAGGAAGACAGGCAGGCTGGAGGGAGGGAGATGCTGGAGGGAGAAAGAGGAAGACAGACAGGCTGGAGGAGGAAAGAGGAAGACAGGCAGGCTGGAGGAGGAAAGAGGAAGACAGGCAGGCTGGAGGGAGGGAGAGGCTGGAGGGAGAAAGAGGAAGACAGACAGGCTGGAGGGAGGGAGAGGCTGTAGGGAGAAAGAGGAAGACAGACAGGCTGGAGGAGGAGGGAAGAGGAAGACAGACAGGCTGGAGGAGGAAAGAGGAAGACAGGCAGGCTGGATGGAGAGGCTGGAGGGAGAAAGAGGAAGACAGACAGGCTGGAGGAGGAAAGAGGAAGACAGGCAGGCTGGAGGAGGAAAGAGGAAGACAGACAGGCTGGAGGAGGAAATAGGAAGACAGGCAGGCTGGAGGGAGAGGCTGGAGGGTGAAAGAGGAAGACAGGCATGCTGGAGGTGGAAAGAGGAAGACAGACAGGCTGGAGGAGGAATGAGGAAGACAGGCAGGCTGGAGGTGGAAAGAGGAAGACAGACATGCTGGAGGGGGGAGGAGGAAGAAGACAGGCTGGAGGAGGAAAGAGGAAGACAGGCAGGCTGGAGGAGGAAAGAGGAAGACAGGCAGGCTGGAGGGAGAAAGCGGAAGACAGAGAAGCTGGAGGAGGAAAGAGGAAGACAGGCAGGCTGGAGGGAGAAATAGGAAGACAGGCAGGCTGGAGGGAGAAAGAGGAAGACAGACAGGCTGGAGGAGGAAAGAGGAAGACAGACAGGCTGGAGGAGGAAAGAGGAAGACAGACAGGCTGGAGGAGGAAAGAGGAAGACAGACAGGCTGGAGGGAGGGAGATGCTGGAGGGAGAAAGAGGAAGACAGACAGGCTGGAGGAGGAAAGAGGAAGACAGGCAGGCTGGAGGAGGAAAGAGGAAGACAGGCAGGCTGGAGGGAGGGAGAGGCTGGAGGGAGAAAGAGGAAGACAGACAGGCTGGAGGGAGGGAGAGGCTGTAGGGAGAAAGAGGAAGACAGACAGGCTGGAGGAGGGAGAGGAAGACAGACAGGCTGGATGAGGAAAGGGGAAGACAGGCAGGCTGGAGGGAGAGGCTGGAGGGAGAAAGAGGAAGACAGACAGGCTGGAGGAGGAAAGAGGAAGACAGGCAGGCTGGAGGGAGAGGCTGGAGGGGGAAAGAGGAAGACAGACAGGCTGGAGGAGGAAAGAGGAAGACAGACAGGCTGGAGGAGGAAAGAGGAAGACAGGCATGGTGGAGGTGGAAAGAGGAAGACAGACAGGCTGGAGGAGGAATGAGGAAGACAGGCAGGCTGGAGGTGGAAAGAGGAAGACAGGCAGGCTGGAGGGAGAAAGCGGAAGACAGAGAAGCTGGAGGAGGAAAGAGGAAGACAGGCAGGCTAGAGGGAGAAAGAGGAAGACAGACAGGCTGGAGGAGGAAAGAGGAAGACAGGCAGGCTGGAGGAGGAAAGAGGAAGACAGACAGGCTGGAGGAGGAAAGAGGAAGACAGGCAGGCTGGAGGGAGCGGCTGGAGGGAGAAAGAGGAAGACAGACAGGCTGGAGGAGGAAAGAGGAAGACAGACAGGCTGGAGGAGGAAAGAGAAAGACAGAAAGGCTAGAGGGAGAAAGAGGAAGACAGACAGGCTGGAGGAGGAAAGAGGAAGACAGGCAGGCTGGAGGGAGGGAGATGCTGGAGGGAGAAAGAGGAAGACAGACAGGCTGGAGGAGGAAAGAGGAAGACAGGCAGGCTGGAGGAGGAAAGAGAAAGACAGAAAGGCTAGAGGGAGAAAGAAGAAGACAGACAGGCTGGAGGAGGAAAGAGGAAGACAGGCAGGCTGGAGGGAGGGAGAGGCTGGAGGGAGAAAGAGGACGACAGACAGGCTGGAGGGAGGGAGAGGCTGTAGGGAGAAAGAGGAAGACAGACAGGCTGGAGGAGGGAAGAGGAAGACAGACAGGCTGGAGGAGGAAAGAGGAAGACAGGCAGGCTGGAGGCAGAGGCTGGAGGGAGAAAGAGGAAGACAGACAGGCTGGAGGAGGAAAGAGGAAGACAAGCAGGCTGGAGGGAGAGGCTGGAGGGTGAAAGAGGAAGACAGACAGGCTGGAGGGGGGAGGAGGAAGACAGACAGGCTGGAGGAGGAAAGAGGAAGACAGACAGGCTGGAGGAGGAAAGAGGAAGACAGACAGGCTGGAGGAGGAAAGAGGAAGACAGGCAGGCTGGAGGAGGAAAGAGGAAGACAGGCAGGCTGGAGGGAGAAAGCGGAAGACAGAGAAGCTGGAGGAGGAAAGAGGAAGACAGGCAGGCTGGAGGGAGAAATAGGAAGACAGGCAGGCTGGAGGGCGAAAGAGGAAGACAGGCACACTGGAGGGCGGGAGAAAGAGGAAGACAGGCAGGATGGAAGAGGAAAGAGGAAGAAAGAGAGGCCGGAGGTTGAAGAGGAAGACAGGTAGGCTGGAGGGAGGAAAGAGGAAGACAGACAGGCTGGAGGAGGAAAGAGGAAGACAGGCAGGCTGGAGGAGGAAAGAGGAAGACAGGCAGGCTGGAGGGAGAAAGCGGAAGACAGAGAAGCTGGAGGAGGAAAGAGGAAGACAGGCAGGCTAGAGGGAGAAAGAGGAAGACAGACAGGCTGGAGGAGGAAAGAGGAAGACAGGCAGGCTGGAGGAGGAAAGAGGAAGACAGACAGGCTGGAGGAGGAAAGAGGAAGACAGGCAGGCTGGAGGGAGCGGCTGGAGGGAGAAAGAGGAAGACAGACAGGCTGGAGGAGGAAAGAGGAAGACAGACAGGCTGGAGGAGGAAAGAGAAAGACAGAAAGGCTAGAGGGAGAAAGAGGAAGACAGACAGGCTGGAGGGGGGAGGAGGAAGACAGACAGGCTGGAGGAGGAAAGAGGAAGACAGACAGGCTGGAGGGGGGAGGAGGAAGACAGACAGGCTGGAGGAGGAAAGAGGAAGACAGACAGGCTGGAGGAGGAAAGAGGAAGACAGACAGGCTGGAGGAGGAAAGAGGAAGACAGGCAGGCTGGAGGAGGAAAGAGGAAGACAGGCAGGCTGGAGGGAGAAAACGGAAGACAGAGAAGCTGGAGGAGGAAAGAGGAAGACAGGCAGGCTGGAGGGAGAAATAGGAAGACAGGCAGGCTGGAGGGCGAAAGAGGAAGACAGACAGGCTGGAGGAGGAAAGAGGAAGACAGACAGGCTGGAGGAGGAAAGAGGAAGACAGGCTGGAGGGTGAAAGAGGAAGACAGGCAGGCTGGAGGGAGAAAGAGGAAGACAGGCAGGCTGGAGGTAGAAAGAGGAAGACAGGCAGGCTGGAGGAGGAAAGAGGAAGACAGGCAGGCTGGAGGGAGAAAACGGAAGACAGAGAAGCTGGAGGAGGAAAGAGGAAGACAGGCAGGCTGGAGGGAGAAATAGGAAGACAGGCAGGCTGGAGGGCGAAAGAGGAAGACAGGCAGGCTGGAGGAGGAAAGAGGAAGACAGACAGGCTGGAGGAGGAAAGAGGAAGACAGGCTGGAGGGTGAAAGAGGAAGACAGGCAGGCTGGAGGGAGAAAGAGGAAGACAGGCAGGCTGGAGGTAGAAAGAGGAAGACAGGCACACTGGAGGGCGGGAGAAAGAGGAAGACAGGCAGGATGGAGGAGGAAAGAGGAAGACAGAGAGGCCGGAGGTTGAAGAGGAAGACAGGTAGGCTGGAGGGAGGAAAGAGGAAGACAGGCAGGCTGGAGGAAGAAAGAGGAAGACAGACAGGCTGGAGGAGGAAAGAGAAGGACAGGTAGGCTGGAGGGAGAAAGAGGAAGACAGGCAGGCTGGAGGGAGAAAGAGGAAGACAGGCAGGCCGGAGGAGGAAAGAGGAAGACAGACAGGCTGGAGGAGGAAAGAGGAAGACAGACAGGCTGGAGGAGGAAAGAGGAAGACAGGCATGCTGGAGGAGGAAAGAGGAAGACAGACAGGCTGGAGGAGGAAAGAGGAAGACAGGCTGGAGGGAGAAAGAGGAAGACAGGCAGGCTGGAGGGAGGGAGAAAGAGGAAGACAGACAGGCTGGAGGGGGAAAGAGGAAGACAGGCACGCTGGAGGGTGGGAGAAAGAGGAAGACAGGCAGGATGGAGGAGGAAAGAGGAAGATAGAGAGGCCGGAGGTTGAAGAGGAAGACAGGTAGGCTGGAGGGAGAAAGAGGAAGACAGGCAGGCTGGAGGGAGAAATAGGAAGACAGACAGGATGGAGGGAGAAAGAGGAAGACAGGCAGGCTGGAGGGGGAAAGAGGAAGACAGGCAGGCTGGAGGGAGAAAGAGGAAGACAGGCAGGCTGGAGGGAGAAATAGGAAGACAGACAGGCTGGAGGAGGAAAGAGGAAGACAGACAGGCTGGAGGAGGAAAGAGGAAGACAGACAGGATGGAGGAGGAAAGAGGAAGACAGACAGGCTGGAGTAGGAATGAGGAAGACAGACAGGCTGGAGGAGGAAAGAGGAAGACAGACAGGCTGGAGGAGGAAAGAGGAAGACAGACTGGATGGAGAAAGAGGAAGACAGGCAGGCTGGAGGAGGAAAGAGGAAGACAGACAGGTTGGAGGAGGAAAGAGGAAGACAGGCAGGCTGGAGGAGGAAAGAGGAAGACAGACAGGCTGGAGGAGGAAAGAGGAAGACAGACAGGCTGGAGGAGGAGGAAAGAGGAAGACAGACTGGATGGAGAAAGAGGAAGACAGGCAGGCTGGAGGAGGAAAGAGGAAGACAGGCAGGCTGGAGGAGGAAAGAGGAAGACAGCCAGGCTGGAGGAGGAAAGAGGAAGACAGACAGGCTGGAAGAGGAAAGAGGAAGACAGGCTGGAGGGAGAAAGAGGAAGACAGGCAGGCTGGAGGGAGAAAGAGGAAGACAGGCAGGCTGGAGGGAGAAAGAGGAAGACAGGCAGGCTGGAGGGAGGGAGAAAGAGGAAGACAGACAGGCAGGCTGGAGGAGGAAAGAGGAAGACAGAGAGGCCGGAGGTTGAAGAGGAAGACAGGCAGGCTGGAGGGGGAAAGAGGAAGACAGACAGGCTGGAGGAGGAAAGAGGAAGACAGACAGGCTGGAGGAGGAAAGAGGAAGACAGGCTGGAGGGAGAAAGAGGAAGACAGGCAGGCTGGAGGGAGAAGAGGAAGACAGGCAGGCTGGAGGGAGAAAGAGGAAGACAGGCAGGCTGGAGGGAGGGAGAAAGAGGAAGACAGGCAGGCTGGAGGAGGAAAGAGGAAGACAGAGAGGCCGGAGGTTGAAGAGGAAGACAGGCAGGCTGGAGGGAGAAAGAGGAAGACAGGCAGGCTGGAGGAGGAAAGAGGAAGACAGACAGGATGGAGATAGAAAGAGGAAGACAGACACGCTGGAGGTGGAAAGAGAAGGACAGACAGGCTGGAGGGAGAAAAAACAAGTACAGACAGGCTGGAGGAAGAAAAGAGAAGTACAGACAGGATGGAGATAGAAAGAGGAAGACAGACACGCTAGAGGTGGAAAGAGAAGGACAGACAGGCTGGAGGGAGAAAAAAGAAGTACAGACAGGCTTAGCATTTCTTGCAATGAATCTTGTTCTGGAGGCAGCTCTGCAGAGTGGTTACTAGCAGGCACAGCCACAAAGTCATAAAATCTGATTTTAAATCTAACCACACTGCTAACCCTAACAAACCACTATTAGATCAGAGTCCCTAAACCAGGACGGTTGTTGCTCAATATGCGATAACGTGACTAGAGAACGTTGTATACAACAGCCAACTTTTTGGGACATAGACATGTCTTACATAGCTTAAATTCTTGTTAATCTAACTGCAGTGTCCAATTTACAGCAGCTATTACAGAAGCAAATTCCATTACATTTACATTTACATTTAAGTCATTTAGCAGACGCTCTTATCCAGAGCGACTTACAAATTGGTGCGTTCACCTTAAGACATCCAGTGGAACAGCCACTTTACAATAGTGCATCTAAATCTTTTAAGGGGGTGAGAAGGATTACTTTATCCTATCCTAGGTATTCCTGAAAGAGGTGGGGTTTCAGGTGTCTCCGGAAGGTGGTGATTGACTCCGCTGTCCTGGCGTCGTGAGGGAGTTTGTTCCACCATTGGGGGGCCAGAGCAGCGAACAGTTTTGACTGGGCTGCGCGGGAACTGTACTTCCTCAGTGGTAGGGAGGCGAGCAGGCCAGAGGTGGATGAACGCAGTGCCCTTGTTTGGGTGTAGGGCCTGATCAGAGCCTGGAGGTACTGAGGTGCCGTTCCCCTCACAGCTCCGTAGGCAAGCACCATGGTCTTGTAGCGGATGCGAGCTTCAACTGGAAGCCAGTGGAGAGAGCGGAGGAGCGGGGTGACGTGAGAGAACTTGGGAAGGTTGAACACCAGACGGGCTGCGGCGTTCTGGATGAGTTGTAGGGGTTTAATGGCACAGGCAGGGAGCCCAGCCAACAGCGAGTTGCAGTAATCCAGACGGGAGATGACAAGTGCCTGGATTAGGACCTGCGCTGCTTCCTGTGTGAGGCAGGGTCTTACTCTGCGGATGTTGTAGAGCATGAACCTACAAGAACGGGCCACCGCCTTGATGTTAGTTGAGAACGACAGGGTGTTGTCCAGGATCACGCCAAGGTTCTTAGCGCTCTGGGAGGAGGACACAATGGAGTTGTCAACCGTGATGGCGAGATCATGGAATGGGCAGTCCTTCCCCGGGAGGAAGAGCAGCTCCGTCTTGCCGAGGTTCAGCTTGAGGTGGTGATCCGTCATCCACACTGATATGTCTGCCAGACATGCAGAGATGCGATTCGCCACCTGGTCAGATGCTGGTCAGATTCCATGCTAAACAAAACACTTATCATGGCAACTGGTTTGATACATTCACCTCTAAAGGTAAAAAATGTACTTACACTACAGTTCAAAAGTCTGGGGTCACTTAGAAATGTCCTTGTTTTTGAAAGAAATGCTATTTTTTTGTCTTTAAAATAACATCAAATTGATCAGAAATACAGTGTAGACATTGTGAATGTTGTAAATTACTATTGTAGCTGGAAACAGCTGATTTTTAATGGATGCTTGGCCTTGTTCTTTTTCCCATCGTAATCTTGTATTTTTAATGGCCAGTCGGAGATATGGCTTTTTCTTTACAACTCTGCCTAGAAGGCCAGCATCCCGGAGTCGCCTCTTCACTGTTGACGTTGAGACTGGTGTTTTGCGGGTACTATTTCATGAAGCTGCCAGTTGAGGACTTGTGAGTTATCTGTTTCTAAAACTAGACACTCTAATGTACTTGTTTTCTTGCTCAGTTGTGCACTGACAGTTTTTTTGTTTGTATTATCTTTTACCAGATCTATTGTGTTATATTCTCCTACATTAATTTCACATTTCCACAAACTTCAAAGAGTTTCCTTTCAAATGGTTTCAAGAATATGCAAATCCTTACTTTAAGTCCTGGGCTACAGGCAGTTGGATTTGGGTATGTCATTTTAGGCGAAAATTGAGGGTCCGATCCTAAAGAGGTTTTTAAATAAATGTTTGTTTTCATAAATTTGTACATATTAGCTGGCTTTATCTAAGGGGAAATGGCTCAGTTCTGCCTCCAGGACAAGACTCATGACAATTAACGTCAACCTGCAGGTGGAAAGAGAAGAAAAGACAGGCTAGAGAATCCCTGGATCTGCTTCTCACTTTACACACATGGAAATAGAAATGTGTCCGTTTGTATTGTCACAGAGCAACCAGTTCAGAACCAGCTTCCATCTAACATCAGTACAGCTGAGTCCCACAGCACCCCGCACTTCTACGGCATCAAAAGGAAGATCACATTTGACATTCCAGTTAGGATCTGGCAAAAAAACTATTGAATCAATTATGGAACCCTTAGCCGTTTATGGTTGTGAGGTATGGGATCCACTCACCAACCAAGAATTCACAAGATGGGAAAAAAACATCTACATGTACAACGCAGAACACCAAATAATGCAGAGGAGAATAGGACGTTGTCCGCTAATGATCAAAATCCAGAAAACAGCCGTTAAATTCTACAGCCACCTAAAAGGAATTGAATCTCAAACCTTCCATATCAAAGACATCACCTACATAGAGATTAATCTAGAAAAGTGCCCCCTCATCTAGTTAGTTCTAGAATAGAATT
The DNA here is from genome assembly GCF_034236695.1 of Oncorhynchus nerka. NCBI lineage: Eukaryota > Metazoa > Chordata > Actinopteri > Salmoniformes > Salmonidae > Oncorhynchus > Oncorhynchus nerka. The sequence goes on from NC_088408.1 coordinate 86,563,875, forward strand.
CTAGTTTACTTTGACCTTTGGTTGGTGTCAAGCAATTGTCTTTTTGTTTTCTCATAATTTGTTTGTGTCTAATTGTGTTGCTGTCCTGGGGCTCTGTGGGGTCTGTTTGTGTTTGTGAACAGAGCCCCAGGACAGCAACACAATTAGACACAAACAAATTATGAGAAAACAAAAAGACAATTGCTTGACACCAACCAAAGGTCAAAGTAAACTAGAATGCTATTTGGCCCTAAACAGAGAGTACACCGTGGCAGAATGCCTGATCACTGTGACTGACCCAAACTAAAGAATAGCTTTGACTATGTATAGACTCAGTGAGCATAGCCTTGCTATTGAGAGTGGCCTCCGTAAGGAGACCTGGCTCTCAAGAGTAGACAGGCTATGTGCGCACTGCCCACAAAATGAGGTGGAAACTGAGCTGCACTTCCTAACCTCCTGACAAATGCATGACCATGTTAGAGACACATATTTCCTCAGATTACACAGACCCATAAAGAATTTGAAAGCAAATATAATTTAATAAACTCTCACATCTATTGGTTGAAATAGCAGTGTGCCGACACAGCAGCTGGATGTGTGACCTGTTGCCACAGGAAAAGGGCAACCAGAGGGGCACAAACACCATTGTAAATGCAGTACAACCTATATTTATCTGTTTATATATTTTCCCGTTCGAACATCAAATAGGCAAAAGAGGGTGTGCTTTGTCTAGAATATTTTCTCAAATTGTATATGGTATCCCCATACCACATTTTCTGAAGCATTCAGTATGTAAAAATTTAACTAAATATTCATTTAGAAACATTTCCAATAATATAATTTTACAGTGTGCCCAAGTGGTCGAGTCTGGTCTGAAAGGTTCAATTATTCATAAAGAGGCTGGTGTGTGTGTGTGTGTGTGTGTGTGTGTGTGTGTGTGTGTGTGTGTGTGTGTGTGTGTGTGTGTGTGTGTGTGTGTGTGTGGCTGAGATGTGGCTGCAATGTTGGCAAAACAAAACAAAAACAGACGGGAAACCTGCATATACAAAACAAAACTCTCTCTCTCTCTCTGTCTAACACCCTCTCCTGATGGTGTCAAATGTCAAAGGCTCGCTCGCCCACAAACGCATGCTCTCCCTCTCCCTCTCTCTCTCATATGGTTCTTTAATCTGGAGCAAATATTAAAGCTCATCTTCAAAAGTAGAATTCGGTCTTCAAATCTTCAACTATCCTTCTTTGCCCAAATTGAATTTCTCATGCAACCTATGGGAAGCCAGACATTGATGTGAATTTCCTACTGAGAAACCAGGGCAAACAACCCTCAGATCTGATTGGCCGATGTGTAGCTGTGTTGTGGATAGGAGTGCATTAGCATAAATCTGCATAAATGAGAAGAGTAGCATAGTCACGGCTGAGACTAACTTTGTTAGTTCTTTCCAACTCCAAAAAAACGAGATGGGAAAAATTCTATATTTTGGCAGGCGGGTGGAAAAATAAAATATCCCCAAATCCCTCAAATAAAGAAAGCAAATAAGTACAAAAAATCTCAAAAGAGCAAAATCCATCACGTTGAAAAGGGAAGGTGTTTGTTGTCTCACCGTTGAGAGATTATAATCAGTAGATTTTCCAATGAGTGTTTTAATGCATCTGGATAATGACGCACTTTCAGTTATAAGATCATTTTAAATTAATGAATTAACCTGATCAAAGAAAGACAGAGAGGGGGAGATTGAGAGAGAGAGAAAGGGGGGAGAGAGAAAGAGAGTGAAAGAGAGATGAAGAGGGAGTGATAGAGAGAGAAGTTTCACTCCTCTGAGTTGGCAGACAGGGTTGGCTAATTATTTACAATGTTAATGAAAACACTGAAAAACACAGCTGCTCTGGGCCAAGCCTGTATACACACACACAGATGCAGACGAAAGCACACATGGGCAGCCACACATACAGACACACGCACGCACACACACGCACACACACCAGATTTTACTCACTGCAGTATTAATCACATTGGGCAAATGAAAGTACAAAAACGGACTTCTGTGATTTTTATTACCATGAATTATTGCCATGGAGAAAGAATAATAAACCGCTTTTTGGGGTCATGAATTTAATAATGGAAAAATGTAGTTTTTCTGTTCCAGGCTGAGGAGTGATGAGCGGAACGAGGTTAACATCGCATGGAATAAGCCTGTTCACTAATCAATGCATTGATAGAAGGAATAAAACTCATTCAATATTTAGTATTTTATTTGTCATTAATTATTCAGGTAGTTTTTATTTGGAAAAATTTCTGAGAGAATATTTTTTGGAATACATTTTGCCTGTGCAGATTCCTTCTGGCGCTAGTCATAACAAACCACACTGCAACCACACAGCATGGGGACCAGCAAACACTACAGAGCATTACATTTTGAGGGAAAAAGAGGTTTAACGTGATATAATTAAGCAATAAGGCCCGAGGGGATGTGGTATATGGCCAATATACCAGTGCTAAGGGTTGTTCTTAGGCACAACGCAACACGAGGGGGCTTATTGCTTTAATAAACCAGTTGCCAACACAGTAAGGCAAGGAACTTCACATCTAAATCACATTGCAAGACTAGTTGCTATGCTAACATTAAATGTATGCACAAACTGTACATTAGCACCACTTCTAGAGTAACTTCTAGAGAATTTTGGCCCATTCCTCCTGACAGAGTTTGTGTAACTGAATCAGGTTTATAGACCTCCTTGCTCACACACGGTTTTACAGTTCTGCCGACAAATTTTCTATAGGGTTGAGGTCAGGGCTTTGTGATGGCAACTCCAATAGCTTGAGTTTGTTGTCATTAAGCCATTTTGCAACAACTTTGGAAGTATGCTTGGTGTCAATGTCCATTTGGAAAACCCATTTGCGACAAAACTTTAACTTCCTGACTGATGTCTTGAGATGTTGCTTCAACATATCCACGTAATTTTCCTATCTCATGATGCCATCTATTTTGTGAAGTGCACCAGTCCCTCCTGCAGCAATGCACCCCCACAACAGGGTAGAGCTGCAGCTTTCAAGGTGCGGGACTCTAACCCAGAAGCTTACAAGAAATCCTGCTATGCCCTGCGACAAACCATCAAACATGCAAAGCATCAATACAGGGCCAAGGTTGAATCATACTACACCGGCTCCGACGCTTGTCTTACTGTATGTGGCAGGGCTTGCAAACTATTACAGACTACAAAGGAAAGCACAGCCGCGAGCTTCCCAGTGACATGAGCCTACCAGACGAGCTAAATCACTTCTATGCTCGCTTCGAGGCAAGCAACACTGAGGCATACATGAGAGCATCAGCTGTTCCGGCCGACTTTGTGATCACGCTCTCCGTAGCAGACGTGAGTAAGACCTTTAAACAGGTCAACATACACAAGGCTGCGGAGCCAGACCGTGTGCTCAGGGCATGTGCTGACCAACTGGCAGGTGTCTTCACTGACATTTTCAACATGTCCCTCATTGAGTCTGTAATACCAACATGTTTCAAGCAGACCACCATAGTCCCTGTGCTCAAGAACATAAAGGCAACCTGCATAAATGACTACAGACCCGTAGCACTCACGTCCGTAGCCATGAAGTGCTTTGAAAGGTTGGTAATGGCTCACATCAACACCATTATCCCAGAAACCCTAGACCCACTCCAATTTGAATACCACCCAAACAGATCCACAGAGGATGCAATCTCTATTGCACTCCACACTGCCCTTTCCCACCTGGACAAAAGGAACATTTATGTGAGAATGCTATTCATTGACTACAGCTCAGCGTTCAATACCATATTATCCTCAAAGCTCATCACTAAGCTAAGGATCCTGAGACTAAACGCATCCCTCTGCAAATGGATCCTGGACTTCCTGACGAGCCGCCCCCAGGTGGTGAGGGTAGGCAGAAACACATCTGCCACCCTGATCCTCAACACTGGAGCTCCAAAGGGGTGTGTGCTCAGTCCCCTCCTGTACTCCCTGTTCACCCACGACTGCAACACCATCATTAAGTTTGCAGACCACACAACAGAGGCCTGATCACAGACAACGACGATACAGACTATAGGGAGGACGTCAGAGACCTGGCCGTGTGGTGCCAGAATAACAACCTATCCCTCAATGTAATCAAGACTAAGGAGATGATTGTGGACTACAGGAAAAGGAGGATTGAGCACGCCCCCATTCTCATCGACGGGGCTGTAGTGGAGCAGGTTGAGAGCTTCAAGTTCCTCGTTGTCCACATCAACAACAAACTAGAATGGTCCAAACACACCAAGACAGTCATGAAAAGGGCACGACAAGGCCTATTTCCCCGCAGAAAACGAAAAAGATTTGGCATGGGTCCTGAGATCCTCAAAAGGTTCTACAGCCGCAACATCGAGAGCAACACTGCCTGGTACAGCAATTGCTCGACCTCTGACCGCAAGGCAATACAGAGGGTAGTGCGTAGGGCCCAGTACATCACTAGGGCTAAGCTGCCTGCCTATTTGGACCTCTACACCAGGCGGTGTCAAAGGAAGGCCCTAAAAATTGTTGAAGACCCCAGCCACCCCAGTCATAGACTGTTCTCTCCACCACCGCATGGCAAGCGGTACCAACTAAAAGGCTTCTCAACAGTTTTTACCCCCAAGCCATAAGACTCCTGAACAGATACCCGGACTATTTGCATTGTGTGCGCCCCCTCCAACATCCCCAAACCCTATTTTTACGCTGCTGCTACTCTCTGTTTATCATATATGCATAGTCACTTTAACTATACATTCATGTACATACTACCTCAATTGGGCCGACCAACCAGTGCTCCCGCACATTGGCTAACCGGGCTATCAGCATTGTGTCCCACCACCCACCACCCGCCAACCCCTCTTTTACGCTACTGCTCCTCTCTGTTCATCATATATGCATAGTCACTTTAACCATATCTACATGTACATACTACCTCAATCAGCCTGATTAACCGGTGTCTGTATGTAACCTCGCTACTTTTATAGCCTCGCTACTTATATTGCCTATCTTTACTTACCTATTGTTCACCTAACACCTTTTTTGCACTATTGGTTAGAGCCTGTAAGTAAACATTTCACTGTAAGGTGTTGTATTCGGCGCACGTGACAAATAAACTTTAATTTGATTTGACATGATGCTGCCACCCCCGTGCTTCACGGTTGGGATGGTGTTCTTCGGCTTGCAAGCCTCCCCCTTTTTCCTCCAAACATAACGATGGTCATTATGGCCAAACAGTTATATTTTTGTTTCATCAGACCAGAGGACATTTCTCCAAAAATAACGATCTTTGTCCCCATGTGGAGTTGCAAACCGCCTTTTTTATGGCTGTTTTGGAGCAGTGGATTCTTCCTTGCTGTGCGGCCTTTCAGGTTATGTAGATATAGGACTCATTTTACTGTGGATATAGATACTTTTGTACCCGTTTTCATTAAAGGGTCATTTGCTGTTGTTCTGGGATTGATTTGCACTTTTTGCACCAAAGTACGTTCATCTCTAGGAGACAGAACGCGTCTCCTTCCTGAGTAGTATGACGGCTGCGTGGTTCCATGGTGTTTATACCTGCCTACTATTGTTTGTACAGATGAACGTTGTACCTTCAGCCGTTTGGTAATTGCTCCCAAGGATGAACCAGACTTGTGGAGGTCTACAATCGTAGGACTTGGCTGATTTCTTTAGATTTTCCCATGATTTCAAGCAAACAGGCACTGAGTTTGAAGGTCAAATTTGAAATACATCCACAGGTATACCTCCAATTGACTCAAATGATGTCAATTAGCCTATCAGAAATTTCTAAAGCAATTACATAATTTTCTGGAATTTTCCAAGCTGTTTAAAGACACAGTCAACTTAGTGTATGTAAACTTCTGACCCACTGGAATTGTGATACAGTGAATTATACACGAATTAATCTGTCTGTAAACAATTGTTGGAAAAATGACTTGCACAAAATAGATGTCCTAACCGACTTGCCAAACTATAGTTTGTTAATTAACAAGAAATTTGTGGAGTGGTTGAAAAACAAGTTTCAATGACTCCAACCTAAGTGTATGAAACTTCCAACTTCAACTGTACATCTGAACTGTACGTATCTACCATTAGCATTAGATAGATATAATTATTTTGTTTCCATCTTAAAACTGTGTATCATGTGATATATTTCAGTTCAAATCTCTTTTTGGTATTTGGGGTATTTTATTAGGATCTCCATTAGCTATTGCAAAGGCAGCAGTTACTCGTGCTGGGGTCTACAGAAAACATGAAACATGACATAATACAGAACATAGACAAGAACAGCTCAAGGACAGAACTACATAAATGTTAAAACTTATTCGGGATCGCCGTCCCTTCCACGGGACAGTTGAGTTAACATAGGCTAATGAGATTAGCATGGGGCTGTAAGTAACAAGAACCTTTCCGAATACATAGACATATCTGAAATTGGCAGAAGGCTTAAATTCTTGTTAATCTAACTGCACTGTCCAATTTACAGTAGCTATTACAGTGAACGAATACCATGCTATTGTTTGAGGAGAGTGCACAATTTTGCATGCAAAACAAATTAGGCACATTTGGGCAGCCTTGATAGAACATTTTGAACATAAATAAAATGGTTCATTGGATCAGTCTAAAACGTTGCACATAGGCGGATGCCATCTAGTGGCCAACATCTAAATTGCACCTGGACTGGAATAATACATTATGGCCTTTCTCTTGCGTTTCAAAGATGATGGTACAAAAAAATATGAAAGAACGGTTGGTTTTTTCTTGATATTATCTTTTGCCAGATCTATTGTGTTATAATCTACTACATTCCTTTCACATTTCCATAAACTTCAAAGTGTTTACTTTCAAATGGTACCAAAAATATACATAGCCTTGCTTCAGGGCCTGAGCTACAGGCAATTAGATTTGGGTATGTCATTTTAGGCAAAAATGTTTAAAAAAAAAGGGAATCCTTCAGATTAAAATGGCACACATAGCCTACATACAGTATCAATACATACACACAAAATATCTAGGTCAAATAGGGGAGAGGTGTTGCTTCATTTGTTTTTTGAAACTAGGTTTGCTTTTGTATTTGTATTTGTATTTGATACCATTCCACTCGTACCTCTTCAGCCATTACCACGAGCCCATACTCACAAATTAAGGTGCCACCAACCTCCTGTGCTGTACTCTTTCTTGAACTTGTTCTGGATTTGGGAACTGTCAAAAGACCCCTGGTGGCATGTCTGTTGGCGTAAGTGTGTATGTCAGGGCTGTGTGTAAGTTGACTATGCAAACAATTTGGAATTTTGAACACAATGATTTTAATAAAAATAAGTGATGCAGTCAGACTCCCCTCCACTTTTAGCTAAGAGAGGGTATTTATATTAGCCCTCTGATTGGTTGGCTCCCACCTGCCTCCTCCATAATTAGACACATATGTAAAGCAGGAAATGAGAGCACAGGGTCAAATATAAAACCCCACATTTCATGAAATAAAAATAAAATAAATGTTTGCCTTTGGCCAAACTGGGGAGAGAGTTTGACACAAACTTGGTAGAGTTTTGTGAAACTTGTGTGTGTTGCCAGTGCACAGCACCATGACTAACGTTAGCGTTACAGTATTTATTTGCATAGCATCAGGTGCCAGACAGGAAGTTGGACCAAAGTAGACACCACAGGGAAAGGAAATAATGTCATGGTTACAATGCTGGACCCTGAAATATGAGGACATTTATTTTAGTCCAAGACCAGTGTGACCGGCCCAGTCTACTCCTGCCATAGCCAGCTAATACTCTAAAAGGTGAGAGGTGGTCAGGACTTACAGAGTTGGCATGGCAATTCATAAACACAAAGTGTGTGTATGAATTGGAAAACATGATTCATTTTGACTATATTGTGCTAAATGTTATGTGACAGTGTTATGCAATTGGGGGTAAATAAAGTTTAATAACAGGTATATACTGTAAGTGAGAGAAAAATCAGTAGGCCAACTACGGAGTAAAGCAGCGCTGAGCCTGTGAGTGCATAATGTATGTCTAACAAGGGCAGAAGCAAAGTTGTGCTTATTGTAGCCTTAAAGAGATAGAAGACTTGTCCAAGGCCAAAGCAAGGCTCGGTGTTCGTTCTCTCTCTCTCTCTCTCTCTCTCTCTCTCTCTCTCTGTCTCTCTCTCTCTCTCATAGAAAGTCTAATAGTTAAAACGTATCCAGACTTGTGGTAGATGGAACATCTCTCTCTCTCTCTCTCTCTCTGTCTCTGTCTCTGTCTCTCTCTCTCTCTCATAGAAAGTCTAATAGTTAAAACGTATCCAGACTTGTGGTAGATGGAACATCTCTCTCTCTCTCTCTCTCTCTGTCTCTGTCTCTGTCTCTCTCTCTCTCTCATAGAAAGTCTAATAGTTAAAACGTATCCAGACTTGTGGTAGATGGAACATCTCTCTCTCTCTCTCTCTCTCTGTCTCTGTCTCTGTCTCTCTCTCTCTGTCTCTCTCTCTCTCTCATAGAAAGTCTAATAGTTAAAACGTATCCAGACTTGTGGTAGATGGAACATCTCTCTCTCTCTCTCTCTCTCTGTCTCTGTCTCTGTCTCTGTCTCTCTCTCTCTGTGTCTCTGTCTCTCTCTCTCTCTCATAGAAAGTCTAATAGTTAAAACGTATCCAGACTTGTGGTAGATGGAACATCTCTCTCTCTCTCTCTCTCTCTCTCTCTCTCTGTCTCTGTCTCTCTCTCTCTGTCTCTCTCTCTCTCTCATAGAAAGTCTAATAGTTAAAACGTATCCAGACTTGTGGTAGATGGAACATCTCTCTCTCTCTCTCTCTGTCTCTCTCTCTCTCTCTCGCTCTCTGTCTCTGTCTCTGTCTCTGTCTCTGTCTCTGTCTCTCTCTCTCTCATAGAACGTCTAATAGTTAAAACGTATCCAGACTTGTGGTAGATGGAACATCTCTCTCTCTCTCTCTCTCTCTCTCTCTCTGTGTCTCTGTCTCTGTCTCTCTCTCTCTGTCTCTCTCTCTCATAGAAAGTCTAATAGTTAAAACGTATCCAGACTTGTGATAGATGGAACATCTCTCTCTCTCTCTCTCTCTCTCTCTCTCTCTCTCTCTCTCTCTCTCTCTCTCTCTCTCTCTCTCTCTCTCTCTCTCTCTCTCTCTCTCTCTCTCTCTCTCTCTCTCTCTCTCTCTCTCTCTCTCTCTCTCTCTCTCTCTCTCTCTCTCGGTGCATGCTGGGTGTTTTTGGAGTTTGAGTGTTTGGTGTGGAAAGCTCTATCCTAACTAACTTTCTTGATTCTTTTCTTTACATGTTATTTTCTATCGTGGAGGGTTAATGCAATATTTGTTTTTAGCGGTATCCAAAGTTTTTTTTTTTCAAAGTTAGGGTGGAAGAGGACAGAGTAACTTTCCGGGGGGGTGGAAGGTGTAGTGTGCGCAATGGCTTCTCAGCCTAGCGCGGACGAGACGCTGTCGATACAGCATGGATTCAGGTATGTTCCTGAGAACGGAGTTAAGGTGGAGGAGGTTCTGCTCATGATCGGTGAACAGGTAGGAGCTGAGTTTATACATTCTGCTTCTAGAATGAACAAAGCTGTGGTTGTGTTCATGAAAAGGGCAAATTTGGTCGGTAGGCTAATTGCTAGCGGAATATTTGTAAGAGATGTGTTGGTGTCAATTTCACCTCTCTCTACCCCTTCAACAAGAGTTGTAGTGGCAAATTTGCCTCCGTTTATTACGGACGATCAAATTAGGAAAGAGCTGAGTCGTTTTGGTAAGTTTGCTAGCGGTTTCCGTGTACTGTCAGCAGGTTTTCAGGCAGATGCCGTTAAGCACGTTGTTTCGTTCAGGAGGCAAGTGTTTATGTTTCTGAACAATAATGAGCAACAGCTAAATGTGCATTTCAAAGTGAGGCATGGGGAGGGGCTCTATGCAGGTTTTGCCAGCACAGATAGTCTACGGTGTTTTGAATGTGGGGATTTGGGGCACAAGAGCTTTGCGTGCCCACATAAAGGCCATAGACGGAGTGAGGGTGCAAGTGGGGGAAATCGAGGTCAAAATGCAGGGGGTAAGGAGATGCAGACAGCAGAGGCTGGGCCTAGTCAGTCTAGAGATGGTGGTGTAGATGAGGCTGGGTCTAGTCAGGCTAGATATGGTGGTGTAGATGAGGCTGGGGCTAGTCAGGCTAGAGATGGTGGAGAAGCAGAGGCTGGGTCTAGTCAGGCTAGAGATGGTGGGGTAGCTGAGGCTGGGCCTAGACATGCTATGGAGGGTGGTGCAGATGATGCTGGGCCTAGTCATGCTATGGAGGGTGGTGTAGCTGAGGCTGGCCCTAGTCATGCTATGGAGGGTGGTGTAGCTGAGGCTGGCCCTAGTCATGCTATAGAGGGTGGTGCAGATGATACTGCGTCTAGTCAGGTTATTCTAGTGGATGAGGAGAGTATAGTGGGGAAGTGTAAGAGATTAGGGGGAGGAGGAGGGTGTCAAGAGGAAAAGGAAAAAGGATGTGGATAAAGGTACCATGGAAATGTTGCCTGTTGCTGTGGGTGAGGCCCTAAACAGAGAGAAAGGGCAGGTGGTCAGGGTGGGAGATAGAGAAGAGGAGGAAAGTGAGTCTGAGGAAGAGGATGAGGAGTTATTTTTTCAGACTCCTCTTCAATTGGCCCGGAGCTGACAGCCAGTCAACCAGAGGGGTCTAAGTACACGTTGAGAGAACTGACAAGGTTCCTGAATGAGACTAAGGGGAAAAAAAGTTAATCTTGAGACTTTTTTCCTGATCCTAGAAAGTTTGTAAGATCAGTACAACATGCTATGAGAAATGAGGGCATGGTGCCCTCTCACCCAGGAAACGGTTTAGGTTGAGGAAGTGGGTCACAATAGTGCGTAAAGGTTTACCTTCAGACACTGTTTAAATGTTTAATTTCTTACTGACACTGGGGCTTTTTGAGCTTTGCTATTGGTCTATTTCTCTGCTGGCTTTTCTCCCACTTCTTATGGAGACTCTTCGGGTAGGCTCGCTCAATATAAATGGCGCCAGAGATGCGGGAAAGAGGAGTGTGTTGGGTGAATATGTAAAACAAAAAAAAGTACAGGTGTTGTTTCTGCAGGAGACTCATAGTGATGTGGTGAATGAAGTTGATTGGGGGCTCTGGTGGAAAGGGGCAAGTGTGTTGAGCCATGGGACAAATCTTAGTGCAGGGGTGGCAGTCCTTTTTGCACCGGGTCTGGCTGTAAAAATTTGCTCCTCAAAGGAGGTGTGTAGGGGTAGGTTGCTTGTTGTTAAAGCAGAAATTAACAACATGGTTTTTGTCTTTATAAATGTGTATGCGCCTAACACAGGGAGAGAAAGAGGGGTTCTATTTGGGAGTCTTGGACAGGAACTCTCACAAGTAGCGCCTGAGGAGACGCTGGTGATCGGAGGTGACTGGAACTGTACAATGGATTTTACAAAAGACAGAAATGGGGAAGAGCCTCATTCAGTGTCAGTGGGAGTGTTAAGGGACATCTTTAATCAGTTTGACCTAGTGGATGTTTGGAGAACTAAACATCCAAACACAAGACAGTATACGTGGGTGAAGGTTTTTGGGGCTAGGGTGAGTGCGGCTCGACTTGATCGTTTTTACATGTCCAGGAATCAGAGCAATAGTCTGCTGGGTGCTACCATTCTCCCAGTGGGGTTTTCGGATCACCACATAACCATGGCTCGGCTGTCTATTTCACCAGGGCCCCGGCAGGCATCTTATTGGAAGTTCAATGTAAAGCTCTTACAAGATGCCACCTTTTGCTCAGGTTTCCAGACTTTTTGGGAAAGATGGGGGCAGCGAAGAGAGGAGTATGAGTCTCTGAGTCAATGGTGGGATGTGGGGAAAGTGCAAATTCGGCTTTTCTGTCAACAGTACACAGCTCTCTCATCCTCAGAGGCTAGGAGAGTATTGGGGGAACTAGAGCGGTGTATTAGTGAGATGGAGGTAGAGATGGTGGGGCAAGGCAATGTAGGCCTCCAGGCTAACTTAGCCGAATTACGTAGGGACCTGGGCAGTTTTTTCCAGGTTAAAGCAAAGGGAGCACTTGTAAGAGCTAGGTTCTCCATGCTCAAGGAGATGGATGCTCCCAGCTCCTTCTTCTTTGGTTTGGAAAGACAGAGCAGTGAAGCCAAGGGTATGCATTGTCTACGGCTGTCTGATGGGAGGGTGACCTCTGTGGTGGGGGAGATGCGGGAGCGGACTGTGGAGTTTTATACTGAATTGTATAGGGCAGAAATGTGTGATCCTATGTGTGCTCAGGTCTTGTTCGAAGGACTCCCTAAGCTCTCTCGGGCACAGAGGGATGAAATGGACATTCCTCTGTTGTCACATGAACTGGCAGAGGCAGTAACCCAGATGTCCCCCGGTCGTGCACCCGGGGTCGATGGACTTCCAGTGGAATTTTACAAAAATTCTGGGGAACAATTGGACAGGATTTCTTTTGCGTGTTGCGTGAATGCGTCGGGGTAGGAGAGTTGCCGATGAGCTGCCGTCGGGCGGCTCTGACTCTCCTGCCCAAAAAGGGGACTTGTGTGAACTTAAGAACTGGAGGCCTGTGGTATTACTCTGTGCGGACTACAAGATTTTTGCCAAGGTCCTCTCTAACAGACTGAAGTCCCATCTGGACTCTATAATACACAAGGACCAGACATATTGTGTACCGGGACGCTCAATCACGGACAACTTGTTCTTGATTAGGGACATGTTGGACTTGTCGAGAGGTTCTAATGTGAACTTTGGACTGGTCTCTTTAGATCAAGAGAAGGCTTTTGATAGAGTGGATCATGAGTATCTGTTTAATGTGATGTCTGTGTTTGGGTTTGGGAAGAGTTTTGTGACCTGTGTGAAGCTGTTGTATGCTGGGGCGTCATGTATGGTTAAGGTGGGAGGGGGCTCAGTAGGCCAGTCTGGGTGAGACGGGGATTAGACAAGGATGCCCTCTATCTGGGCAGCTGTACACACTAGCCATTGAGCCTTTTTAGGACTGCTACGCAGGAGACTGCGGGGAGTGTGCTGGACAGGCATGGATGTGGTGACAGGAATAGCAGTCTCAGCATATGCAGATGATGTTTCTGTGATGGTCAGGGATGGGCAAGATATGCAGGAACTAGAGACCAGTCTGAAGGTGTACGAGGGAGCTTCATCAGCTAAGGTAAACTGGGGAAAGAGCAAAGCTCTGTTATGTGGGGCATGGGGGATAGGGCTCCTCCTCTGCTTCCAGGGGTTTGCAGTGGGGTTGTGAAGGGCTTAAAGTGTTGGGGGTGTACCTGGGCTCGGAGAGGTGGGTCAGCAAGAACTGGGAGGGTCTGTCACAGGCAGTGGTGTCAAGACTGGCCAGGTGGAGGTGGCTCCTGTCCCAAGTGTCATATAGAGGGAGGGTGCTGATAATCAACAACCTGGTGGCATCTTCCTTGTGGCATAAACTGGCTGTCCTCAACCCTCCGCCGGTCTGCTTGCAGACCTGCAACGCAAGCTGGTGGACTTCTTTTGGTCGGGACATCACTGGCTGAAGGCAGCAGTTTTGTACATGACCGTCCACGAAGGAGGACAGGGCCTGGTGGAACTGGAGAGCAGGATGGCTGCTTTCCGACTAAAGGCGGTGCAGAGACTGCTGTACCACACTGATGTTGGCTGGAGGGAACCAGCATGCGCGCTGCTGAGGAGAGCTGGCGGATTAGGGTTGGACCGGCAGCTGTTCCTCATGAAGCTGGAGAGGCTGAGTACAGCAGGTCTCTCAGAGTTTTACTCTGCGGTGCTGAGGGCCTGGCAGCTGCTAAGACCCACACGAGAAGGGGTGTGGAGCCTGGGCAGTGGGTGTGGGAGGAGCCTATCTTCCACAACCCAGCCATCCCTTTGAGATCGGTTCAGTCGGCCAACCTGCAGAGGCAACTGATGGCAGGGGGTTTACAAAGGCTGGGTGACCTGAGACTGCTGGGAGAGGAGGGGTGGAAAACCCCGGAGGTCTTGGCGCAACAAACAGGAATAACGTCTCTTAGGCTGCTGGAGAGATTCCTGGAGGAGGTCCAGGAGGCACTGTCTGAGCCGGTAAGGGGGTGTTTGAGAGGCCAAAGGGAGAGGGGCCACCAATGTTCCCGCCACTGCAGGTGACGGCAGAGACTGGAGACTGGCAAGGGGGTCTGGAGGACTTGTTAGATTTTAACACTCCGAGCCTGGGGAGTTTGAGGGGTGGGAGGTAAAGCCCTCTACAACCTCTGTGTTAAGGTTAGGAGCATTAGAAGCCTAACAGGAGTGAAGGCACATCAGTGGCAGGGGGTATGTGGGGCGGAGAGTATGGTGGGTTTTAGATGGAGGGCGCTCTACAAACCCCCAGTACCAAAGAGGTCAGGGACCTCCAGTGGAGGGTTCTTCATGGAGCCCTGGCCACTAACAGCTGGTTGGCACGGGTTGATCCGGGAATTGGGCAGGGGTGTCCTTTCTGTCAAATGAAAGAAACTGTAATTCATGTGTTTTCTGTGTGCACCAGGTTAATGCCATTAATGTCTCTGTTGGAATGTCTGTGTGACAGGTTGGGGGTGGTTTTTGCTGTTGGGATGTTTATAATGGGATACAGGTATTCGAGTAAGGAGAAAGAAAAATGTGTTTTGTTGAATTTTCTGTTTGCTCAGGCAAAGTTAGCTATTTGGCTAACAAGGAGGAACAGGGTCAAAGGTGGGGGGATAACAGACCCTTTACTACTGTTTAATGGGATGGTCTCTGCGCGCCTTAGGGTTGAGTTTGAGTTCTATAAAATGATCAAATGTGTGGAGATGTTTGAGGAGATATGGTGTGTTGGGGGCTGTCTGTATTGCTGGGGAAGATGTTTTGGATATACGGTTGTAGGAGAGGTTTTTGTGTATGGTGATTTGTACAGGATATATTTTTATTTTTTATTTTAGGAGTGGGGGTGAGTTTTAAATGAATTGAGAATGTTTCAATAAAGAAAGACCAAAAGTCAAAAAGTCTCTCTCTCTCTCTCTCTCTCTCTCTCTCTCTCTCTCTCTCTCTCTCTCTCTCTCGGTGCATGCTGGGTGTTTTTGGAGTTTGAGTGTTTGGTGTGGAAAGCTCTATCCTAACTAACTTTCTTGATTCTTTTCTTTACATGTTATTTTCTATCGTGGAGGGTTAATGCAATATTTGTTTTTAGCGGTATCCAAAGTTTTTTTCAAAGTTAGGGTGGAAGAGGACAGAGTAACTTTCCGGGGGTGGAAGGTGTAGTGTGCGCAATGGCTTCTCAGCCTAGCGCGGACGAGACGCTGTCGATACAGCATGGATTCAGGTATGTTCCTGAGAACGGAGTTAAGGTGGAGGAGGTTCTGCTCTGCGGTCGGTGAACAGGTAGGAGCTGAGTTTATACATTCTGCTTCTAGAATGAACAAAGCTGTGGTTGTGTTCATGAAAAGGGCAAATTTGGTCGGTAGGCTAATTGCTAGCGGAATATTTGTAAGAGATGTGTTGGTGTCAATTTCACCTCTCTCTACCCCTTCAACAAGAGTTGTAGTGGCAAATTTGCCTCCGTTTATTACGGACGATCAAATTAGGAAAGAGCTGAGTCGTTTTGGTAAGTTTGCTAGCGGTTTCCGTGTACTGTCAGCAGGTTTTCAGGCAGATGCCGTTAAGCACGTTGTTTGCTCAGGAGGCAAGTGTTTATGTTTCTGAACAATAATGAGCAACAGCTAAATGTGCATTTCAAAGTGAGGCATGGGGAGGGGCTCTATGCAGGTTTTGCCAGCACAGATAGTCTACGGTGTTTTGAATGTGGGGATTTGGGGCACAAGAGCTTTGCGTGCCCACATAAAGGCCATAGACGGAGTGAGGGTGCAAGTGGGGGAAATCGAGGTCAAAATGCAGGGGGTAAGGAGATGCAGACAGCAGAGGCTGGGCCTAGTCAGTCTAGAGATGGTGGTGTAGATGAGGCTGGGTCTAGTCAGGCTAGATATGGTGGTGTAGATGAGGCTGGGGCTAGTCAGGCTAGAGATGGTGGAGAAGCAGAGGCTGGGTCTAGTCAGGCTAGAGATGGTGGGGTAGCTGAGGCTGGGCCTAGACATGCTATGGAGGGTGGTGCAGATGATGCTGGGCCTAGTCATGCTATGGAGGGTGGTGTAGCTGAGGCTGGCCCTAGTCATGCTATGGAGGGTGGTGTAGCTGAGGCTGGCCCTAGTCATGCTATAGAGGGTGGTGCAGATGATACTGCGTCTAGTCAGGTTATTCTAGTGGATGAGGAGAGTATAGTGGGGAAGTGTAAGAGATTAGGGGGAGGAGGAGGGTGTCAAGAGGAAAAGGAAAAAGGATGTGGATAAAGGTACCATGGAAATGTTGCCTGTTGCTGTGGGTGAGGCCCTAAACAGAGAGAAAGGGCAGGTGGTCAGGGTGGGAGATAGAGAAGAGGAGGAAAGTGAGTCTGAGGAAGAGGATGAGGAGTTATTTTTTTCAGACTCCTCTTCAATTGGCCCGGAGCTGACAGCCAGTCAACCAGAGGGGTCTAAGTACACGTTGAGAGAACTGACAAGGTTCCTGAATGAGACTAAGGGGAAAAAAGTTAATCTTGAGACTTTTTTCCTGATCCTAGAAAGTTTGTAAGATCAGTACAACATGCTATGAGAAATGAGGGGCATGGTGCCCTCTCACCCAGGAAACGGTTTAGGTTGAGGAAGTGGGTCACAATAGTGCGTAAAGGTTTACCTTCAGACACTGTTTAAATGTTTAATTTCTTACTGACACTGGGGCTTTTGAGCTTTGCTATTGGTCTATTTCTCTGCTGGCTTTTCTCCCACTTCTTATGGAGACTCTTGGGTAGGCTCGCTCAATATAAATGGCGCCAGAGATGCGGGAAAGAGGAGTGTGTTGGGTGAATATGTAAAACAAAAAAAAAGTACAGGTGTTGTTTCTGCAGGAGACTCATAGTGATGTGGTGAATGAAGTTGATTGGGGGCTCTGGTGGAAAGGGGCAAGTGTGTTGAGCCATGGGACAAATCTTAGTGCAGGGGTGGCAGTCCTTTTTGCACCGGGTCTGGCTGTAAAAATTTGCTCCTCAAAGGAGGTGTGTAGGGGTAGGTTGCTTGTTGTTAAAGCAGAAATTAACAACATGGTTTTTGTCTTTATAAATGTGTATGCGCCTAACACAGGGAGAGAAAGAGGGGTTCTATTTGGGAGTCTTGGACAGGAACTCTCACAAGTAGCGCCTGAGGAGACGCTGGTGATCGGAGGTGACTGGAACTGTACAATGGATTTTACAAAAGACAGAAATGGGGAAGAGCCTCATTCAGTGTCAGTGGGAGTGTTAAGGGACATCTTTAATCAGTTTGACCTAGTGGATGTTTGGAGAACTAAACATCCAAACACAAGACAGTATACGTGGGTGAAGGTTTTTGGGGCTAGGGTGAGTGCGGCTCGACTTGATCGTTTTACATGTCCAGGAATCAGAGCAATAGTCTGCTGGGTGCTACCATTCTCCCAGTGGGGTTTTCGGATCACCACATAACCATGGCTCGGCTGTCTATTTCACCAGGCCCCGGCAGGCATCTTATTGGAAGTTCAATGTAAAGCTCTTACAAGATGCCACCTTTGCTCAGGTTTCCAGACTTTTGGGAAAGATGGGGGCAGCGAAGAGAGGAGTATGAGTCTCTGAGTCAATGGTGGGATGTGGGGAAAGTGCAAATTCGGCTTTTCTGTCAACAGTACACAGCTCTCTCATCCTCAGAGGCTAGGAGAGTATTGGGGGAACTAGAGCGGTGTATTAGTGAGATGGAGGTAGAGATGGTGGGGCAAGGCAATGTAGGCCTCCAGGCTAACTTAGCCGAATTACGTAGGGACCTGGGCAGTTTTTTCCAGGTTAAAGCAAAGGGAGCACTTGTAAGAGCTAGGTTCTCCATGCTCAAGGAGATGGATGCTCCCAGCTCCTTCTTCTTTGGTTTGGAAAGACAGAGCAGTGAAGCCAAGGGTATGCATTGTCTACGGCTGTCTGATGGGAGGGTGACCTCTGTGGTGGGGGAGATGCGGGAGCGGACTGTGGAGTTTTATACTGAATTGTATAGGGCAGAAATGTGTGATCCTATGTGTGCTCAGGTCTTGTTCGAAGGACTCCCTAAGCCTCTCGGGCACAGAGGGATGAAATGGACATTCCTCTGTTGTCACATGAACTGGCAGAGGCAGTAACCCAGATGTCCCCGGTCGTGCACCCGGGGTCGATGGACTTCCAGTGGAATTTTACAAAAATTCTGGGGAACAATTGGACAGGATTTCTTTTGCGTGTTGCGTGAATGCGTCGGGGTAGGAGAGTTGCCGATGAGCTGCCGTCGGGCGGCTCTGACTCTCCTGCCCAAAAAAGGGGACTTGTGTGAACTTAAGAACTGGAGGCCTGTGGTATTACTCTGTGCGGACTACAAGATTTTTGCCAAGGTCCTCTCTAACAGACTGAAGTCCCATCTGGACTCTATAATACACAAGGACCAGACATATTGTGTACCGGGACGCTCAATCACGGACAACTTGTTCTTGATTAGGGACATGTTGGACTTGTCGAGAGGTTCTAATGTGAACTTTGGACTGGTCTCTTTAGATCAAGAGAAGGCTTTTGATAGAGTGGATCATGAGTATCTGTTTAATGTGATGTCTGTGTTTGGGTTTGGGAAGAGTTTTGTGACCTGTGTGAAGCTGTTGTATGCTGGGGCGTCATGTATGGTTAAGGTGGGAGGGGGCTCAGTAGGCCAGTCTGGGTGAGACGGGGATTAGACAAGGATGCCCTCTATCTGGGCAGCTGTACACACTAGCCATTGAGCCTTTTTAGGACTGCTACGCAGGAGACTGCGGGAGTGTGCTGGACAGGCATGGATGTGGTGACAGGAATAGCAGTCTCAGCATATGCAGATGATGTTTCTGTGATGGTCAGGGATGGGCAAGATATGCAGGAACTAGAGACCAGTCTGAAGGTGTACGAGGGAGCTTCATCAGCTAAGGTAACTGGGGAAAGAGCAAAGCTCTGTTATGTGGGGCATGGGGGATAGGGCTCCTCCTCTGCTTCCAGGGGGTTTGCAGTGGGGTTGTGAAGGGCTTAAAGTGTTGGGGGTGTACCTGGGCTCGGAGAGGTGGGTCAGCAAGAACTGGGAGGGTCTGTCACAGGCAGTGGTGTCAAGACTGGCCAGGTGGAGGTGGCTCCTGTCCCAAGTGTCATATAGAGGGAGGGTGCTGATAATCAACAACCTGGTGGCATCTTCCTTGTGGCATAAACTGGCTGTCCTCAACCCCCTCCGCCGGTCTGCTTGCAGACCTGCAACGCAAGCTGGTGGACTTCTTTTGGTCGGGACATCACTGGCTGAAGGCAGCAGTTTTGTACATGACCGTCCACGAAGGAGGACAGGGCCTGGTGGAACTGGAGAGCAGGATGGCTGCTTTCCGACTAAAGGCGGTGCAGAGACTGCTGTACCACACTGATGTTGGCTGGAGGGAACCAGCATGCGCGCTGCTGAGGAGAGCTGGCGGATTAGGGTTGGACCGGCAGCTGTTCCTCATGAAGCTGGAGAGGCTGAGTACAGCAGGTCTCTCAGAGTTTTACTCTGCGGTGCTGAGGGCCTGGCAGCTGCTAAGACCCACACGAGAAGGGGTGTGGAGCCTGGGCAGTGGGTGTGGGAGGAGCCTATCTTCCACAACCCAGCCATCCCTTTGAGATCGGTTCAGTCGGCCAACCTGCAGAGGCAACTGATGGCAGGGGGTTTACAAAGGCTGGGTGACCTGAGACTGCTGGGAGAGGAGGGGTGGAAAACCCCGGAGGTCTTGGCGCAACAAACAGGAATAACGTCTCTTAGGCTGCTGGAGAGATTCCTGGAGGAGGTCCAGGAGGCACTGTCTGAGCCGGTAAGGGGGTGTTTGAGAGGCCAAAGGGAGAGGGGCCACCAATGTTCCCGCCACTGCAGGTGACGGCAGAGACTGGAGACTGGCAAGGGGGTCTGGAGGACTTGTTAGATTTTAACACTCCGAGCCTGGGGGAGTTTGAGGGGTGGGAGGTAAAGCCCTCTACAACCTCTGTGTTAAGGTTAGGAGCATTAGAAGCCTAACAGGAGTGAAGGCACATCAGTGGCAGGGGGTATGTGGGGCGGAGAGTATGGTGGGTTTTAGATGGAGGGCGCTCTACAAACCCCCAGTACCAAAGAGGTCAGGGGACCTCCAGTGGAGGGTTCTTCATGGAGCCCTGGCCACTAACAGCTGGTTGGCACGGGTTGATCCGGGAATTGGGCAGGGGTGTCCTTTCTGTCAAATGAAAGAAACTGTAATTCATGTGTTTTCTGTGTGCACCAGGTTAATGCCATTAATGTCTCTGTTGGAATGTCTGTGTGACAGGTTGGGGGTGGTTTTTGCTGTTGGGATGTTTATAATGGGATACAGGTATTCGAGTAAGGAGAAAGAAAAATGTGTTTTGTTGAATTTTCTGTTTGCTCAGGCAAAGTTAGCTATTTGGCTAACAAGGAGGAACAGGGTCAAAGGTGGGGGGATAACAGACCCTTTACTACTGTTTAATGGGATGGTCTCTGCGCGCCTTAGGGTTGAGTTTGAGTTCTATAAAATGATCAAATGTGTGGAGATGTTTGAGGAGATATGGTGTGTTGGGGGCTGTCTGTATTGCTGGGGAAGATGTTTTGGATATACGGTTGTAGGAGAGGTTTTTTGTGTATGGTGATTTGTACAGGATATATTTTTATTTTTTTATTTTAGGAGTGGGGGGGTGAGTTTTAAATGAATTGAGAATGTTTCAATAAAGAAAGACCAAAAGTCAAAAAGTCTCTCTCTCGGCATGGGAAACATAGGTTAACATTGCCAAAGCAAGTGAAATAGATAATAAACAAAAGTGAAAAAAACTATGAAAATTTAACAACAGTTAACATCACACTCACGAAAGTACCAAAATAGTAAAGACATTTCAAATGTCATGTTATGTCTACATACAGTGTTACAATGGTGTTTATTCTTCACTGGTTGCCCTTTTAGTTGATTTGTTTTCGAATTTGTTATGGGTCTGTGTAATCGGAGGGAAATATGTGTCTCTAATACAGTCATACATTTGGCAAGAGGTTAGGAAGTGCAGCTCAGTGTCCACCTCATTTCCAACCTTTCTCCCCCTCTCCAGAGGTGTTGCATGGTGAGAGGGCAGTGTTTGTTTACCAAGGTGAGAGAGGAGGAGTGAAGGGACAATGTGGAGGTGTGAGGGAGAGAGTTGTCACTGAGCCACACACAAAGACTAGCACATCAGATGACAGGACATACAAAATACCACACACACAGGTCATCCCCACTAGTAAACGTTCTGGATCAAATGACTAAGAACAAGGACATGATAATACGGAATAATGATATGAATCTGTTCTCCATTTCTGCCTCCCTCTCAACTTATCTGTTTCAGTCAGGAGAGCGGAGAGCTGGGACAGGGGCTATCCCTGAGGCATCAAGCCAAATCACGTGCCAGAAAGCTAAAAGCTATGATCCAGACATGTTCCATTGTAGTCCCGTTGACATGCCCACTGATCTGGAAATACCTGATATGTGAAAGAAAGAGGTGTGACATGGAAAACACACACAGGCAGAGGGACAGGAAGGTCACTTCCTCTCCAGTGCATTAAGCCAATTGACCAAGGGCCTGTAAACTGCGTGCGCACGCAAAAGTTGGCATTTATTCAAATTTGACATTATTACTTGATTGGACATAGCAGCCCAGTAAACAGGCTATGTATTTCAAAAAGTTTTTCAATATCACAGGCAGCGTAGTTTATAATAGTGGTATACTGTCAAATTTAACAGATTATCTTTTACATTGAAGTAGGCTACTGTAACTGCCTCCCCTACAATGTTTCAGAATTCGCAGGTAGTCCATCATATACAGGCTATTATTTTCTCCTTCAGAAATGGACAGAAATGGCCTTTTCCAGATATGGCATTAAAGATTAAAACATTAAAACATTCTGCCAACACAGTAAATAGACCAGTAGCTAATGTCAAATATTTCACAGTATCAATCAAATTTCAATCAAATGTATTTATAAAGCCCTTCTTACATCAACTGATGTCACAAAGTGCTGTACAGAAACCCAGCCTAAAACCCCAAACAACATGCAATGCAGGTGTGGAAGCACGGTGGCTAGGAAAAACTCTGTAGAAAGGCCAGAACCTAGGAAGAAACCTAGAGAGGAACTGGGCTATGAGGGGTGACCAGTCCTCTTCTGGCTGTGCCTGGTGAAGATTATAACAGAACATGCCCAAGATGATCAAATGTTCATAGATGACCAGCAGGGTCAAATAATCACAGTGGTTGTAGAGGGTGCAACAGGTCAGCACCTCAGGAATAAATGTCAGTTGGCTTTTCATAGCCGATCATTCAGAGTATCTCTACCGCTCCTGCTGTCTCTAGAGAGTTGAAAACAGCATGTCTGGGACAAGGTACCACATACGGTGAACAGGTCAGGGCTCCAGAACAGTTGAAAATGGAGCAGCAGCACGACCAAGTGGACAGCAAGGAGTCATTAGGCCAGGTATTCCTGAGGCAAGGTCCAAGGTCCAAAAACGAGATAGAGAGCATACTTAAATTCACACCGGATAAGGCAGGATAAATACTCCAGATATAACAGACTGACCCTAGCCCCCCAACACATACACTATTACAGCATAAATACGGGAGGCTGAGACAGGAAGGGTTAGGAGACACTGTGGCCCCATCCGACGATACCCCCGGACAGGACCAAACAGGCAGAATATAACCCCACCCACTTTGCCAAAGCACAGCCCCCACACCACTAGAGGGATATCTTCAACCACCAACTTACTATCCTGGGACAAGGCTGAGTATAGCCCACAAAGATCTCCCCCACAGCAAGAACCCAAGGGGGGCACCAACCCAGACAGCAATATCACGTCAGTGACTCAACCCACTCAAGTGGCGCACCCCTCCTAGAGACGGCATGGAAGAGCACCAGTAAGCCAGTGACTCAGCCCCTGTAATAGGGTTTGAGGCAGAGAATCCCAGTGGAGAGAGGGGAACCGGCCAGGCAGAGACAGCAAGGACGGCTCGTTGCTCCAGAGCCTTTCCGTTCACCTTCACACTCCTTGGCCAGACTACACTCAATCATAGGACCTACTGAAAAGATGATGATCCCCCATTGCCACGTTCTGACCTTAGTTCCTTTGTTATGTCATTATTTCTATGTTGTGGTTTTGTGTTTGGCCTGGTATGGTTCTCAATCAGACGCATGTGTCGTTCGTTGTCTCTGATTGAGAATCATACTTAGGTAGCCTTTTCCCTCCTGTGTTTGGTGGGTGATTATTTCCTGTTTAGTGTTTTTTCCATTCACCTTACGGGACTGTTCGCTTGTCGTTTATTGTTTTGTTCAGTGTTCAGTTATTTTATTAAAAAGTTGAACACTTACCCTGCTGCCCTTTGGTCCTCACCTTCTTCCACCACAGATGATCATTACACCCATGTAATGCTTTGTAGGTTAACAGTAAAACCTTGATATCAGCCCGTGCCTTAACAGGAAGCCAGTGTAGAGAGGCTAGCACTTGAGTAATATGATCACATTTTTGGGATCTAGTCGAGATTCCAGCAGCCATGTTTAGCACTAACTGAAGTTATTTTGTGCTTTATCCGGTTAGCCGGAAAGTAGATTATTGCAGTAGTCTAACCTAGAAGTGACAAAAGCATGGATACATTTTTCTGCATCATTTTTGCAATGTTACGTAGATGTAAAAAGCTGTCCAAGAAACAATCTTGATATGTTCATCAAAAGAGAGATCAGGGTCCAGAGTAACGGCGAGGTTCTTCACAGCTTTATTTGAGACGACTGTACAACCATCAAGATGAATTGTCAGATTCAACAGAAGATCTCTTTGTTTGTTGGGACCTAGAACAAGCATCTCTGTTTTGTCCGAGTTTAAAAGTAGAACATTTCCGCCATCCACTTCCTTATGTCTGAAACACAGGCTTCCTGGGAGGGCAATTTTGGGGCTTCACCATGTTTCATTGAAATATACAGCTGTGTGTCATCCGCATAGCAGTGAAAGTTAGCATTATGTTTCCGAATAACATCACCAAGACGAAAAATATATAGTGAAAACAATAGTGGTCCTAAAACAGAGCCTTGAAGAACACCAACATTTACATTTGATTTGTCAAATGTCAAAGGACAAACCATCTACAGTGACAAACTGATATCTTTCTAACAGATAAGATCTAAACCAGACCAGAACTTGCCCACGTAGACCAATTTGGGCTGCCAATCTCTCCGAAAGATTGTGGTGATCGGGTGGATTCAAAAGCATCACTAAGGTCTAGGAGCATGAGGATAGATGCAGAGCCATTAAAAGTTAATTTAGTGCCACTTAGTGAGGTTGGTACACATCCAGGTTGGTACACATCCAGTGAATAGAGAGGCGTTTATTATGTTCAACATAGGAGGGCCAAGCACAGGAACCAGCTCTTTCAGTAGTTTAGTTGGAATAGGGTCCAGTATGCAGCTTGACGGTTTAGAGGCCATGATTATTTTCATCAATGTGTCAAGAGATCTAATATTTAAAAACTTGAGTGTCTCCCTTAATCCTTTGGAGGAATACACTGATTTAAAGAGGAGTCCGTAAATGTTTTTTATTTTATTTTATTTTTATTTCACCTTTATTTAACCAGGTAGGCTAGTTGAGAACAAGTTCTCATTTGCAACTGCGACCTGGCCAAGATAAAGCATAGCAGTGTGAACAGACAACACAGAGTTACACATGGAGTAAACAATTAACAAGTCAATAACACAGTAGAAAAAAAGGGGGGTCAATGTGTGCATATATACAATGTGTGCAAAAGGCATGAGGAGGTAGGCAAATAATTACAATTTTGCGGATTAACACTGGAGTGATAAATGATCAGATGGTCATGTACAGGTAGAGATATTGGTGTGCAAAAGAGCAGAAAAGTAAATAAATAAGAACAGTATAAAAACAGTATGGGAATGAGGTAGGTGAAAATGGGTGGGCTATTTACCAATAGACTATGTACAGCTGCAGCGATCGGTTAGCTGCTCAGATAGCTGATGTTTGAAATTGGTGAGGGAGATAAAAGTCTCCAACTTCAGCGATTTTTGCAATTCGTTCCAGTCACAGGCAGCAGAGTACTGGAATGAAAGGCGGCCAAATGAGGTGTTGGCTTTAGGGATAATCAGTGAGATGCACCTGCTG
Source organism: Oncorhynchus nerka (assembly GCF_034236695.1). Lineage (NCBI taxonomy): Eukaryota > Metazoa > Chordata > Actinopteri > Salmoniformes > Salmonidae > Oncorhynchus > Oncorhynchus nerka. The sequence continues at coordinate 86,589,059 of NC_088408.1, forward strand.
GAGCGCGTGCTACGGATGGGTGTTGCCATCGTGACCAGTGAACTGAGATAAGGCGGAGCTTTACCTAGCATGGACTTGTAGATGACCTGGAGCCAGTGGGTCTGGCGACGAATATGTAGCGAGGGCCAGCCGACTAGAGCATACAAGTCGCAGTGGTGGGTGGTATAAGGTGCTTTAGTGACAAAACGGATGGCACTGTGATAGACTGCATCCAGTTTCCTGAGTAGAGTGTTGGAAGCCATTTTGTAGATGATTCTAATGATCGTGATCTTTTCGTCAAAGAAGTACATGAATTTATCACTGCTGTTTTTTAGTTAATAACCTTTTAGGGATAGGGGGCAGCATTTTGACTTTGGATGAATTGCGTGCCCATAGTGAACTGCCTCCTACTCTGGCCCAGATGCTAATATATGCATATTATTATTACTATTGGATATAAAACACTGAAGTTTCTAAAACTGTTATGTCTGTGAGTATATTATGTCTGTGAGTAATTATGTCTGTGAGTATAACAGAACTCATAGGGCAGGCAAACTTCCAAACAGGAAGTGGAAATTCTGGGGCTGGTTGATTTTCAACTCATCGCCTATTCACATCCCAATAAGATATGGATCTGTTCGCATGTCCTATGCCTTCCACTAGATGTCAACAGTCAGTAGAATGTGGAATGAAGCCTCTAGTGTGATGTGGGGCCGGATGGGAGGGGAATGAGTCACTGGTCTGGCAGAATGCCAGTTCCTGGTTATGCACAGTACTTTCATTATATCGCCTTGCGTTCCATTACTCTGCAGACAAAAAACGAATGCTCCGGTTGGAACGTTATTGGATATATATGATAATAACATCCTGAAGATTGATTCTATACTTAGTTTGACCAGTTTATTCGACTTGGAATATAACTTTTTTGAGTTTTCTTCCGAGTTCGCATAGACCAACGCCAGCTTTTGGACATGTGAACTAAACGTGCTAGCAAAAGTAGCTAATTGGAAACTAGTAATGGACATTATCAAAAAAAAAAGATTTATTGTGGAACTGGGATTCCTTGCACTGCATTCTGAGGAAAGATCATCAAAGGTAAGGGAATATTTATGATGTAATTTCATATTTCTGTTGACTCCAACATGGCGGAGAAATATATTTACGTCTGAGCACCGTCTCAGATTATTGCATGGGATGCTTTTTTCGTAAAGTTTTTTTTAAATCTGACACAGCGGTTGCATTAACCTCTAGCGTCGAGCAATCCCGTATCCGGGAGCGTAATCATAGCCTCAAGCTCATTACCATAACGCAACGTTTCCTATTCATGAAAATCGCAAATGAAATTAAATAAATATATTGAAACACAAGCTTAGCCTTTTGTTAACAACACTGTCATCTCAGATGTTCAAAATATGCTTTAACCAAAGCTACACAAGCATTTGTGTAAGAGTATTGATAGCCTAGCATAGCATTAAGCCTAGCATTCAGCAGGCAACATTTTCACAAAAACAAGAAAGCATTCAAATAAAATCATTTACCTTTGAAGAACTTCGGATGTTTTCAATGACGAGACTCTCAGTTAGATAGCAAATGTTAATTTTTTCACAAAATATTATTTGTGTAAGAGAAATAGCTCCGTTATGTTAATCACGTTTAGCTAAGAAATGCAGTCACTTACAACGCCAAACTTTTTTCCAAATTAGCTCCATAATATCGACAGAAACATGGCAAACGTTGTTTAGAATCAATCCTCAAGGTGTTTTTCACATATCTATTCGATAATCTATCAGTGGTGGCAGCTGGCTTCTCATCAGAAGAAAACTGAAAAATACTGCAGCTGGAGATTACGCAATAATTGCGACGGAGGACACCAAGCGACCACCTGGTATATGTAGTCTCTTATGGTCAATCTTCCAATGATATGCCTACAAATGCGTCACAATGCTGCAGACACCTTGGGGAAAACGTGGAAAAGGTAAGCTGACTCCTAGCTCCTCCACAGCCATATAAGGAGTCATTGCCATGAGGCGGTTTTAAAAAATGCGGCACTTCCTGATTGTATTTTTATCTGTTTTTTTCTGTAACAGTTCTGTGGCACTCACAGACAATATCTTTGCAGTTTTGGAAACGTCAGAGTGTTTTCTTTCCAAAGCTGTCAATTATATGCATAGTCGAGCATCTTTTCGTGACAAAATATCTTGTTTAAAACGGGACCATTTTTCATCCAAAAATTTAAAGAGCGCCCCCTATATTGAAGAAGTTAAGGACCAGTGTATCTTTAAATATATACGTAAAACATGTATCTTTCGTCAAAGTTTATGATGAGTATTTCTGTTATATGACGTGGCTCTCTGTAATTACTCCGGATATTTTGGAGGCATTTCTGAACATGGCGCCAATGTAAACCGAGATTTCTGGATATAAATATGCATATTATCGAACAAAACATAAATGTATTGTGTAACATGATGTCATATGAGTGTCATCTGATGAAGATTATCAAAGATTAGTGATTAATTTTATCTCTAATTTTGCTTTGTGTTTTTTGGGATTTGGTGGTGATCTAACGTAAATATATGTTGTGTTTTTGCTGTAAACCATTTTAAAAATCGGACACGATGGGTAGATTAACAACATATTTATCTTTCATTTGCTGTATTGGACTTGTTAACTTGTTAATGTGGACTTGTTAACATTCAGCTGCCTTTTCAGCGGAATGTTGGGGGGGAGTTACACTAGCGGAACCTGTGTTTCCTAGACAGGTTAACTTTGCAACAGTATCAAGAATACATTTTGGATTGTTCTTATTTTCCTCAATTAAGTTGGAAAAAAAGGGTGATCGAGCAGCAGTGAGGGCTCTTCGATATGGCACGGTACTGTCTTCCCAAGCTAATCGGGTGACTTCCAGTTTGGTGTATCGCCATTTCCGTTCCAATTTTCTGTAAACTTGCTTCAGAGCTCGGTTATTTTCTGTATACCAGGGAGCTAGTTTCTTATGACAAATGTTTCTTGTTTTTAGGGGTGCGACTGCATCTAGGGTATTACGCAAGGTTACATTTAGACACTCAGTTATGTGGTTAACTGATTGTTGTACTCTGACATCCTTGGGTAGGTGGGGGAAAGAAGGAAGGGCATCTAGGAATCTTTTGGTTGTCCGAGAATTTATAGCACGGCTTTTGATGATCCTTGGTTGGGGTCTGGGCAGATTATTTGTTGCAATTGCAAACATAATAAAATGGTGAGCTGATAGTCCTGGATTATGAGGAAAAACATTAACATCCACAACATTTATTCCACAGGGCAAAACTTGGTCCCCTGTATGACTGTGGCAGTGAGTAGGTCCGGAGACATGTTGGACAAACCCACTGAGTTGATGATGGCTCCGAAAGCCTTTTGGACTGGGTCTGTGGACTTTTCCATGTGAATATTACAGTCACCAAAAATGTGAATATTATCTCCATGACTTCAAGGTGTGATAGGAATTCAGGGAACTCAGTGAGGAATGCTGTATATGGCCCAGGAGGCCTGTAAACAGTAGCTAAAAAAAGTGATTGAGTAGGCTGCATACATTTCATGACGAGAAGCTCAAAAGACGAAAACACAGAAGTTTTTCGTGAATGTTAGCAGCAACACCTCCGCCGTTGAAGGAAGCGTGGGGGATATGGTCACTAGTGTAACCAGGAGGTGAGGCCTCATTTACCATAGCAAATTCATCAGGCTTAAACCATGTTTCAGTCAGACCAATCATATCAAGATTATGATCAGTGTAACGATTCTCTTCATCGACTGAGGAGGAGTAGGAAATATCGGACCAATCTGCAGCGTGGTAAGTGTTCTTCATAATTTATTTGACTGAACGCACAAAACAAAATAACAAAATGAAATGGAAGAAACTAAACAGTTCTGTAAGGTGACATACACTAAACAGAAAACAACTACCCACAAATCATTAGTGGGAACACAGGCTACCTAAGTATGGTTCTCAATCAGAGACAACGACTGACAGCTGCCTCTGACTGGGAACCATACCAGGCCAAAAGCAGAAATACAACACATAGAACAAAAACATTGAATGCCCACCCCAACTCACGCTCTGACCAAGCTAAAACAGAGACATAAAAAAGGAACTAAGGTCAGGACGTGACAATCAGTGATTAGTTAATTGACTTGAACTGCCTTGGATGTGAGGGATCTAACATTAAGTAGCCCTATTTTGAGATGTGACTTTTATTTAACTAGGCAAGTCAGTTAAGAACAAATTATTATCTACAATGATGGCCTACCCCAGCCAAACATGGACGACGCTGGGCCAATTGTGCGCCGCCCTATGGGACTCCCAATCATGGCCGGATGTGATACAGCCTGGATTCAAACCAGGGAATGTAGTGACGCCTCTTACACTGAGACGCAGGGCCATAGACCGCTGCGTCACTCGGGAGCCCTATACCACGGCAGGACATAGAAACCCAATAATCTACTGATAAACTAAATATTGAACAACAATTCATCTTATACATGCCGTGGCCTAATGCTAATAGTCACCATAAAAGGGCGTTTTCTAGTAGGAGTTTTAACGCTCGTTCATGAGGGCAGGTTTGCGACAAGGCCAGATTTATAACGGAAAACATGTGTATGTATGGCGGGTGCAAAGTTCATGAATCTCAATAAGTTTGTACGTGCGCAGACTTATCAGAAAAGGCACAAGCAGAAATTTAAAGTGAAATTTCCATTACGATTATAAATGAGGCCCCAAGGCTTAACAGGAGGAGACATCACTCAGTCTCAAAGCGTCCCGCCCACTGACACTCAGACTATACAGATACATAACGTCACAAATACAGATAGGTCTCGTTCTGTACACACACACAAACACACACAAACTGTCACTTCCGGGATGGAGCGAGCGGTTGCATCCGCACTTCGGTCCGCAGGTAGTATAACTTTTCATTACATTTCATTACATTTCATTATAGTACAACGGTTTGATTTGTCTAATCTTAGCAATTTCTTCTTAGCTAGCTACATAGCCGTCTTTGTATCAAAGATAATTGCGTAATTATCGTATTTTCGTCGTCCTAACGTAGTCTACACTGCTATCTGCCCAGCAGCTAGCCAGCTAGCCAGCTAGCAAACGTCCACCGTCTACCGAATAGCAGCACTGTAAAAACTATTACACTCAACTGAACGACTTGATTAGTGTAGTGTTAGCTAGCTACATAGTTGTCTTTGCTGTCTTCGTATCCAAGATAATTGTGTAGTTTAGAGTGTGTAGTCTTAGAGTGATTATCTTAATTTACCGAGGTTAGCTAGCCAGCTATTTGTCGTCCTTAACGTAGGAGACACTGCTAGCTAGCCAACAGCTAGCCAACGTCTACCGAATAGAACTTCCTCACTCAACAACCCGGTCGCATTCCGCTTCGCTCCACAGGTAGTATCACATTTTTCATTTCATTTCATTACAGTACAACGGTTTGATTTGTTTGATCGTAGCTAGCTACATAGCTAGCTACATAGCCGTCTTTGTATCAAAGATAATTGTGTAGTCTAGAGCGATTCTCTAGGTTAGCTAGCCAGCTATTGTCGTTCTTTTAACGCAACGTAACGTAATCAACACCGCTAGCTAGCCAGCTAGCCCCCGAATAGCAGCACTGTAGAAACTATCACACTCAACGGAACGACTTGATTAGTGTAGTGTCAACAACGCAGCCACTGCCAGCTAGCCTACAAAGTCAACAACGCAGCCACTGCTAGCTAGCCTACTTCAGCAGTACTGTATCATTTTAATCATTTTAGTCAATAAGATTCTTGCTACGTAAGCTTAACTTTCTGAACATTCGAGACGTGTGTAGTCCACTTGTCATTCCAATCTCCTTTGCATTAGCGTAGCCTCTTCTGTAGCCTGTCAACTATGTGTCTGTCTATCCCTGTTCTCTCCTCTCTGCACAGACCATACAAACGCTCCACACCGCGTGGCCGCGGCCACCCTAATCTGGTGGTCCCAGCGCGCACGACCCACGTGGAGTTCCAGGTCTCCGGTAGCCTCTGGAACTGCCGATCTGCGGCCAACAAGGCAGAGTTCATCTCAGCCTATGCCTCCCTCCAGTCCCTCGACTTCTTGGCACTGACGGAAACATGGATCACCGCAGATAACACTGCTACTCCTACTGCTCTCTCTTCGTCTGCCCAAAGGGTTCTCGCACACCCCGAGAGCTTCTGGTCAGCGGGGTGGTGGCACCGGGATCCTCATCTCTCCCAAGTGGTCATTCTCTCTTTCTCCCCTTACCCATCTGTCTATCGCCTCCTTTGAATTCCATGCTGTCACAGTTACCAGCCCTTTCAAGCTTAACATCCTTATCATTTATCGCCCTCCAGGTTCCCTCGGAGAGTTCATCAATGAGCTTGATGCCTTGATAAGCTCCTTTCCTGAGGACGGCTCACCTCTCACAGTTCTGGGCGACTTTAACCTCCCCACGTCTACCTTTGACTCATTCCTCTCTGCCTCCTTCTTTCCACTCCTCTCCTCTTTTGACCTCACCCTCTCACCTTCCCCCCCTACTCACAAGGCAGGAAATACGCTCGAACTCATCTTTACTAGATGCTGTTCTTCCACTAACCTCATTGCAACTCCCCTCCAAGTCTCCGACCACTACCTTGTATCCTTTTCCCTCTCGCTCTCATCCAACACTTCCCACACTGCCCCTACTCGGATGGTATCGCGCCGTCCCAACCTTCGCTCTCTCTCCCCGCTACTCTCTCCTCTTCCATCCTATCATCTCTTCCCTCTGCTCAAACCTTCTCCAACCTATCTCCTGATTCTGCCTCCTCAACCCTCCTCTCCTCCCTTTCTGCATCCTTTGACTCTCTATGTCCCCTATCCTCCAGGCCGACTCGGTCCTCCCTCCCGCTCCGTGTCTCGACGACTCATTGCGAGCTCACAGAACAGGGCTCCGGGCAGCCGAGCGGAAATGGAGGAAAACTCGCCTCCCTGCGGACCTGGCATCCTTTCACTCCCTCCTCTCTACATTTTCCTCTTCTGTCTCTGCTGCTAAAGCCACTTTCTACCACTCTAAATTCCAAGCATCTGCCTCTAACCCTAGGAAGCTCTTTGCCACCTTCTCCTCCCTCCTGAATCCTCCTCCCTCCCCCTCCTCCCTCTCTGCAGAGGACTTTCAACCATTTTGAAAAGAAGGTCGACGACATCCGATCCTCGTTTGCCTAAGTCAAACGACACCGCTGGTTCTGCTCACACTGCCCTACCCTGTGCTCTGACCTCTTTCTCCCCCTCTCTCTCCAGATGAAATCTCGCGTCTTGTGACGGCCGGCCGCCCAACAACCTGCCCGCTTGACCCTATCCCCTCCTCTCTTCTCCAGACCATTTCCGGAGACCTTCTCCCTTACCTCACCTCGCTCATCAACTCATCCCTGACCGCTGGCTACGTCCCTTCCGTCTTCAAGAGAGCGAGAGTTGCACCCTTCTGAAAAAAACCTACACTCGATCCCTCCGATGTCAACAACTACAGACCAGTATCCCTTCTTTCTTTTCTCTCCAAAACTCTTGAACGTGCCGTCCTTGGCCAGCTCTCCCGCTATCTCTCTCAGAATGACCTTCTTGATCCAAATCAGTCAGGTTTCAAGACTAGTCATTCAACTGAGACTGCTCTTCTCTGTATCACGGAGGCGCTCCGCACTGCTAAAGCTAACTCTCTCTCCTCTGCTCTCATCCTTCTAGACCTATCGGCTGCCTTCGATACTGTGAACCATCAGATCCTCCTCTCCACCCTCTCCGAGTTGGGCATCTCCGGCGCGGCCCACGCTTGGATTGCGTCCTACCTGACAGGTCGCTCCTACCAGGTGGCGTGGCGAGAATCTGTCTCCTCACCGCGCGCTCTCACCACTGGAGTCCCCCAGGGCTCTGTGCTAGGCCCTCTCCTATTCTCGCTATACACCAAGTCACTTGGCTCGGTCATAACCTCACATGGTCTCTCCTATCATTGCTATGCAGACGACACACAATTAATCTTCTCCTTTCCCCCTTCTGATGACCAGGTGGCGAATCGCATCTCTGCATGTCTGGCAGACATATCAGTGTGGATGACGATTCACCACCTCAAGCTGAACCTCGGCAAGACGGAGCTGCTCTTCCTCCCGGGGAAGGACTGCCCGTTCCATGATCTCGCCATCACGGTTGACAACTCCATTGTGTCCTCCTCCCAGAGCGCTAAGAACCTTGGCGTGATCCTGGACAACACCCTGTCGTTCTCAACTAACATCAAGGCGGTGGCCCGTTCCTGTAGGTTCATGCTCTACAACATCCGCAGAGTACGACCCCCTGCCTCACAGGAAGCGGTGCAGGTCCTAATCCAGGCACTTGTCATCTCCCGTCTGGATTACTGCAACTCGCTGTTGGCTGGGCTCCCTGCCTGTGCCATTAAACCCCTACAACTCATCCAGAACGCCGCAGCCCGTCTGGTGTTCAACCTTCCCAAGTTCTCTCACGTCACCCCGCTCCTCCGCTCTCTCCACTGGCTTCCAGTTGAAGCTCGCATCCGCTACAAGACCATGGTACTTGCCTACGGAGCTGTGAGGGGAACGGCACCTCAGTACCTCCAGGCTCTGATCAGGCCCTACACCCAAACAAGGGCACTGCGTTCATCCACCTCTGGCCTGCTCGCCTCCCTACCACTGAGGAAGTACAGTTCCCGCTCAGCCCAGTCAAAACTGTTCGCTGCTCTGGCCCCCCAATGGTGGAACAAACTCCCTCACAACGCCAGGACAGCGGAGTCAATCACCACCTTCCGGAGACACCTGAAACCCCACCTCTTTAAGGAATACCTAGGATAGGATAAAGTAATCCTTCTCACCCCCCTTAAAAGATTTAGATGCACTATTGTAAAGTGGCTGTTCCACTGGATGTCATAAGGTGAACGCACCAATTTGTAAGTCGCTCTGGATAAGAGCGTCTGCTAAATGACTTAAATGTAAATGTAAATGTAAAACATGATGAAATAAACAATCACCACAAACCCAGCCCCTGCACCCACATACCATACAATAACTCCCCTCATCACACACACACAAAACACATACACCCTCTGCACTCCCACTTTACTCATTCCTGAGTCAGTCAGTCGTAGTGCTGGATAGAGCTTATTCCCCATCTGGCTCACAGGCCAGAGAAGATATGGTAATACAATATATTTAACCCTTGGATACTGTTATCCCTTCAAAGGGATCACTCAAATGACTAATTAACATTTGGTTTCCTTACACTGTAACCAGTCTCTGGACAAGGTATGACAGCAATCCATGCTTTGATTTAGTTTCCACATAAATGTTTTGCATTTGTGGCACAAATCCCATTGAAGTCATGGGACTGATATTGAGCTTCACAATCAATTTGAGATACTTTCAGATTATTTTGACTTGAATGGGATTCGTGCCACAAATGCTAAAACGTTAGCATGTGGAAACAGTGCTAGGGAAACTAAACCAAAGCTTGGATTGCAATCATACCTTGTGTATTATGCATAATCTAATTTAGCAGCACTCCCCTATGAATGCAAACACACCCACCCTCACTCTCTCTCCACACCACCTCTTTCCTCAATCCTCAGGTGGGACGACAGAAAGGATTATTGTTCTTGAAGCACCACAAAATGATGCATTCTCCATTTACCCTGTTGCTACATCATTCTCCCTCTCCACCCCATGGCTGAGAATACAATTATTATTATTCATCTCATCTTCCTTCTCTTCTTTTCCTCACCCTCTCCACCTCACCCCCCCACTCTCCCCTACCTCGTTCCCTCTCCCCTCCCCTCCCTCCCTCGCGTTTCCCCTCCCTCTCCCCTCCCTCCCTCCCAATCCTGTGTGTGTTCTGGGGCTATCTTTGAGTGAAGGGTTGGCTTGCAGGGCTCACTTTTATTATGTATTTGTCTGTTCCAGTCAGACCAGGCACCAGGATAAAGTGACTAAAGGGGCAGTTGAAATAGGTGAGGGGCTGAATTTTGGGGGAGGTTCTTGCATTGGAATTATATTGAATTCTGCTTATATCATGCTATACCACAATAAACATGAAGTTCCATTGGGTCCATTGAGTGCTTTTGACCAAGAAGTGACAGGTTGGCGCAAAATATTCACTGCGCTCTTTCAGCACCATGGACAGCACCCTACACACTAAAGGATGGTCGTTGAAAATCTAGGCTGTTGGCTAAGGAAGTCATTTTTCCATCCCGTACTCTAGGTTTCTGCTGAAATTATGCCATTGGCTATATCACCAATATTTTTACAAAAACCAACCAGCTAGTTTATTTCTTACCTTTTCAGAAGAGTTGCAGCCTCCTTGATGCTCTGAGGAACTTTCTGAGTAATCGATCATTCCATTCTCCCCGAAATCTTCTTGTAAGATCCTCCCAAGGTCGATGTCAACGCCCCAGTGGAAATGTAATTGGCATAATAATAAAAATCTGCAATTTAAGCTAGAGATATGTTTTTTGCATTGGATAAGTCTCAATCCTCCACATCTGTGGTGAAAGGTGACAGAGCTAGAGCGGTGATTGTCAGACCATGAGACATCCCAAAAATCTTTACACAAAATTGTATGTAGCGTCCGAACGGTTTGGCCGACAAACTATTATGACCCCTCTATGGGAAGATGAGATCTCACAAACACGACGGTGTTTTACGTTTTGCTCTACAACCCCCACAAGTGTATTGGGCTCATCTGAAGTCGATACGGTTGATCTACCAACTTCTGTCTGTAGCGTCCGAACGGTTTAATATGAACCCGCTGTGCAAAGCTGAGACTCTCACGAACACGTACAGTGGGGCAAAAAAGTCAGCCACCAATTTAGTCAGCCACCAATTGTGCAAGTTCTCCCACTTCAAAAGGTGAGAGAGGCCTGTAATTTTCATCATAGGTACACTTCAACTATGACAGACAAAATGAGAAATATCCAGAAAATCACATTGTAGGATTTTTAATGAATTTATTTGCAAATTATGGTGGAAAATAAGTATTTGGTCACCTACAAACAAGCAAGATTTCTGGCTCTAACAGACCTGTAACTTCTTCTGTCAGGATTGAGGGAAAGATGAACGGCGCAAAGTACAGAGAGATCCTTCATTAAAACCTGCTCAAGAGTGCTCAGGACCTCAGACTGGAGCGAAAGTTCACCTTCCAAAAGGGTAACAACCCTAAGCACACAGCCAAGACAACGCAGGAGTAGCTTTGGGAGAAGTGTCTGAATGTCCTTGAGTGGCCCAGCCAAAACCTGGAATTGAACCCAATCGAACATCTCTTGAGAGACCTGAAAATAGTTGTGCAGCGACGCTCCTCAACTAACCTAACAGAGCTTGAGAGGTTCTGCAGAGAAGAATGGGAGAAACACCCCAAATACAGATGTACCAAGCTTGAAGTGTCATACCCAAGAAGACTCAAGGCTGTAATCACTGCCAAAGGTGCTTCAACATAGTACTGAGTAAAGGGTGTGAATACTTAGTTTTTGTTTTTACTTTGTCATTATGGGGTATTGTGTGAAGATTGGTGACGGGGAAAAAAACAATTTAATCCATTTTAGAATAAGACTGTAATGTAACAAAATGTGGAAAAAGTCAAGGGGTCTGAATCACTTTCCGAATGCACTATGTGCAGACTGTTTAGTGCCCAAAATAAGGGGCTAAAACCATGTGAAAAAAAACAAAACAAATTTCTGATATCCATCGTGGCAGATTAACTGGTTCGAGCTAGCTAAATAGGCTAAGGCTAATAACGCTTTTTACAGCTAGCTAAATAGGCTAAGGCTAATAACGCTTTTTACAGCTAGCTAAATAGGCTAAGGCTAATAACGCTTTTTACAGCTAGCTAAGAAGCGAACTAAACTATGTAGTTGTTGGGCTTGAGGCAGAGTTGAGTGAAGCAGCTTCAACGGTAATCTTGACCCGCCCTTATAAATCAAAACCAAATATTTGTACGGAGCATTTTTCCCGGCTTTTATGGAAATGCAAAGGAGTTATTCCTAACCGACCCGATCGCTTCAATAGCCCCCAGCGCAGCGGAGAAACAGATTTTGCGTCAACCTGTCAGTCAATCATTTGAACTTTTTAGCAATTTTTTATAGGGATATAAAACCAAAACTGAGGGGGCACAAGTTTCAACTCAGGGCACCTTTGCCCCCTCGTGGAGCCAGGCACGGAGAAGTGACCAGAGGCTTCCACCATCCCATGCGTGGATGCCTTCCTGCCTAACAGTCTTTTTCTTTGTGTGTGTGTGTGTCTCTGTTTCCCTCTCTAACACACACACACACACAATTCCAGTTAATTAAATAAATTGTGAGTCAATCAAGCACCAGAACCTGCCCATTGTTACCACATTTCTTAATAAATACCAGAATGTTATGAGGCTGTAACAGATCCGTAAAATCTCCTCCTCACCAAACATCGCTCAGCCTAAATGTTCTTTGATGGGCCGACTCACTTTTAAAATAACTTTTCTTTCAAGGCTCAAATTAATACCAGAGACGCGTCCTCTCTAAACAAAAGAACATCTATTATTGTCTCCAGCATGTCTCCTTTCTGTCACATTCTAGAATTAGACCTTTTGTTTTGTCTCTGGCTCTGACTTTCCTGAAGGCATAAAGTCTCACACACAAAGGCATTCCACACTCCACATTCTGCAGCACTGGGGAGGCTTATGTGAGATTGATGTGATATGTGAGGCGGCAGGTAGCCTTGTGGTTATAGCATTGGGCCAGTAACCAAAAAGTCCCTGGTTCTAAGGTTCCAATGTAAAAAATCTGTTGCTGTGTCCTTAATAACTGACTTGCCTAGTTAAATAAAGGTTTAAAAAAATGATAACATTGAACACAGTAGTAGTTTAAGAACAAATTCTTATTTAGAATGACGGCCTACCAGGGAACAGTAGGTTAACTGCCTTGTTCAGGGGCAGAACGACAGAATTTTACCTTGTCAGCTCGGGGATTCGATTGTCCTGTTAGCAATAGCCATATTAGCAGGCTTAGGACTATTTCCTTTCAAATTTCACATTCCTCTAGTAAACTGGCTGCTGATGGTTATTATCGATATCAGAAATATGTCCTCGATAAATGGTGGGTTATTTTCAGTTTATCGTCCCAGCTCTAATATGAGGCAATTGTGGGGAAAGTGAAGCTCATCATTGAGACAATATTTTCGGTTTATCTTTCTAGCTCTAATATGAGGCCATTGTGGGGAAAGTGGAGCCCATCACTGAGACATTATTTTTGGTTTATAGTCCCAGTTCAAATATGAGGCCGTTGTGGGGAAAGTGGAGCCCATCACTGAGACATCTGAGGCAGCGGAGTGAAGGCTTTCTGGTCCTGAACACCACTCTGACTGAGATTGATACAGACAGCCTTGAGTTAGTGTTATGAGAATTTTGTTCTCAATGTTCATCACTGAACTTCAATTAAAATACTCTGTCTGTTACTAAGAATTTGTAAGGTTCTTATTCAAATGAAACAATCAGAGGCCAGTCTACCTTATTATTTACGAGAGCGCTACTGTACATATACAAAGACATTCCTTTTATAACTTTCTCTTACCCTACACACATACATACACAACAACATAGGGATTTTCTCATGAGTCTCACCACAGTTTATTACCACTCAGCTGACAGTTCCAGTCTCCCCCAGATATGAGAGCTCTGGAGGGGCTCTCCCTGTCCTATCTTATCTCCCCAGAGTTACAGCCAGGTCGGTTCAAACATAGGTCAATACCATCCTTCGTTCTCTTTCGACAAACATACATTCCTTTCTTATGTTAAATGTATACATAATTTAGTCATTATTCATAAAAATCATAACAGTTAGTGACTTCCAAATTAATGCAGTGTGTTTGACAGACAGACAGACAGACAGACAGACAGACAGACAGACAGACAGACAGACAGACAGACAGACAGACAGACAGACAGACAGACAGACAGACAGACAGACAGACAGACAAGAGAGAGTTGTGTTGATGTTCTATTAGACGGAATCTAAAACAAAAATCCAGAAAATCACATTGTATGATTTTTAAGTAATTCATTTGCATTTTAGATTCCGTCTCTCACAGTTGAAGTGTAGCTATGATTAAAATTACAGACCTCTACATGCTTTGTAAGTGGGAAAACCTGCAAAATCGGCAGTGTATCAAATACTTGTTCTCCCCACTGTACATACAAACAACACACAAATCATCACACAACACACAATCGAACACACATACACACCCTCTAGTGGTGTGGGGGCTGTGCTTTGGCAAAGTGGGTGGGGTTATATCCTTCCTGTTTGGCCCTGGCCGGGGGTGTCCTCGGATGGGGCCACAGTATCTTCTGACCCCTCCTGTCTCAGCCTCCAGTATTTATGCTGCAGTAGTTTATGTGTCGGGGGGCTAGGGTTAGTTTGTTATATCTGGAGTACTTCTCCTGTCCTATTCGGTGTCCTGTGTGAATCTAAGTGTGCGTTCTCTAATTCTCTCCTTCTCTCTTTCTTTCTCTCTCTCGGAGGACCTGAGCCCTAGGACCATGTCCCAGGACTACCTGACATGATGACTCCTTGCTGTCCCCACTCCACCTGGCCATGCTGCTGCTCCAGTTTCAACTGTTCTGCCTTACTATTATTCGACCATGCTGGTAATTTATGAACATTTGAACATCTTGGCCATGTTCTGTTATAATCTCCACCCGGCACAGCCAGAAGAGGACTGGCCACCCCACATAGCCTGGTTCCTCTCTAGGTTTCTTCCTAGGTTTTGGCCTTTCTAGGGAGTTTTTCCTAGCCACCGTGCTTCTACACCTGCATTGCTTGCTGTTTGGGGTTTTAGGCTGGGTTTCTGTACAGCACTTTGAGATATCAGCTGATGTACGAAGGGCTATATAAATACATTTGATTTGAATTGATAAAAAAGCACACATACACACAAAAAACACACATACACGCAAACTAACACACATACACACAAACAGACATACACACAAACAAACACACATACACAAACAAACAAACATACACACACAAACAAACAAACACACACACACAAACAAACGCACATACACACAAACAAACACACATACAAACAAACCCACATACACAAACAAACACACATACACACAAACCATCACGAAACAAACAAACACACATACACACAAACACATATACACACAAACAAACATACATACACTGAAACTAACACACATACATTCAAACGAACACATACGTACAAACACACATACAAACAAACAAACACATACACACAAACCATCACACAACACACAAACAAACACACATACATACAAACACACATACACACAAACAAACACACATACACTCAAACTAACACACATAAACACAAACAAACACACATAAACACAAACAAACACACATACACACAAAAACACAACACACAAACAAACACACAAACATCACACAACATACAAACGAACACATACACACAAACACGCAAACTACCACACATACACGCAAACTAACACACAAACACACATACACACATACACAAACAAACACACAAACAAACACACACACACACATACACACATGCACACAAACACACATACACGCAAACTAACACACATACACGCAAACTAACACACACACTAACAAACACACATACACACAAACAAACACACATACACACACACATACACATACACACAAACACACATACACACAAACAAACACACATACACACAAACCATCACACAACACAAAGACAAACACACACACACGCAAACTCACACACATACACGCAAACTCACACACATACACACAAACTAACACACATAAACACAAACAAACACACATACACACAAACAACAGACAAACCATGACACAACACACAAACAAACACACATACACATAAACAAACCAAACAGACATACACACAAACAGACATAAACACAAACAAACACACTTACACACAAACACACATACACACAAACAAACACACATAAACACAAACGAACACACAACTCACCAACGAGCCCACACACCAAAAAACGTATCCTGTATGCATTACCATGCCTTGGCATATGACAACCAACATCAACATAATCATTGATACTACACAAGCTCTGTCAACTAAACAAGGAACAAGGTTGTACGTCACAATACAGTGTTAACACAGATGAAGTTCCCATGGCCCTAAATTGCTGCTCACCACAAGACATTGGTATCCAAATGGAGCATAGTTCACATATTTCACTTAAATTCCACTTTACATTCTATTCTACTCTAAACCCTTGTGATGAGCTACTTGGATTGGCAGCTCACCTGATAAAAAGTCTACTTAAATTGATTCCCGCTCGCAAGATAATTTCTCAGAAGTGGCTAAAAAGACTATTAAAGGTAAATTAATAGAGACCAATAGGAGAGAAGTAACGAATTTGTCCTGATAACTGGGGAGCGTTAGGAAGAGCGTCACTGATAGGAACGAGTGTGAAAAAAGACAGAACGAGCCAGGAGAGGGGAGAGATGGAACGAGGGAAGAGGTCCTCTGAGTCATAAGAAATGCAACGATTCCAAGCAAAGGAATATTTCCGATGTCTACTGAACGAGCCTGAATGAGACGGGGAATTAAAGTCTAAACGCAGATAAATTACCACAGCAGATTAGTCAGAGAGACGTCGAGGGGAGACCGACAGAGAGATACAGAGAGAGACAGAGAGAGACAGAGGGAGAGAGAGAGAAAAAAGGAAGGAGAGAGAGGTGGAGGCGAACAGAGAGAGACAGAGATGGGAGACGGACAGAGAGATACAGAGAGAGACAGAGAGGGAGAGAGAGAGAAAAAAGGAAGGAGAGAGAGGTGGAGGCGAACAGAGAGAGACATAGATGGGAGATGGACAGAGAGATACAGAGAGAGACAGAGAGGGGGAGAGAGAGAAAAAAGGAAGGAGAGAGAGGTGGAGGCGAACAGCGAGAGACATAGATGGGAGACGGACAGAGAGATACAGAGAGAGACAGAGAGGGGGAGAGAGAGAAAAAAGGAAGGAGAGAGAGGTGGAGGCGAACAGAGAGAGAGACAGAGAGGGGAGACGGACAGAGACAGGAGATGGACAGAGAGAGGAGACGGACAGAGAGAGAGGGGAGACGGACAGAGAGAGACAGAGAGGGGAGACGGACAGAGAGAAGAGACGGACAGATAGAGAGGGGAGACGGACAGAGAGAGAGGGGAGACGGACAGAGAGAGACAGAAAGTGGAGATGGACAGAGAGCGACAGAGAGGGGAGACGGACAGAGACAAACAGAGAGGGGAGACGGACTAAGAGACAGAGAGGGGAGACGGGCAGAGAGAGACAGAGAGGGTAGACGGGCAGAGAGAGACAGAGAGGGTAGATGGACAGAGAGAGACAGAGAGGGTAGACGGACAGAGAGAGACAGAGAGTGTAGACGGACAGAGAGAGACAGAGAGGGGAGACGGACAGAGAGAGACATAGAGGGGAGAGGGGAGACGGAGAGAGAGAGACAGAGAGGGTAGACGGACAGAGAGAGACAGAGAGGGGAGAGGGGAGACGGACAGAGAGAGACAGAGAGGGTAGATGGACAGAGAGAGACAGAGAGGGGAAACGGACAGAGAGAGACAGAGAGGGGAGGCGGATAGAGAGAGGAGACGGACAGAGAGAGACAGATAGGGGACACGGACAGAGAGATACAGAGAGAGAAAGAGAGGGAGAGAGAGAGAAAAAAGGAAGGAGAAAAAGGTGGAAGCGAACAGAGAGAGACAGAGATGGGAGACGGACAGTGAGAGACAGAGAAGGGAGACGGACAGAGAGAGACAGAGAGGGGAGAAGGACAGAGAGAGGAGACGGACAGAGAGAGACGGAGAGGGGAGACGGACAGAGAGAGACAGAGAGGGCAGATGGACAGAGAGAGACAGAGAGGGGATATGGACAGAGAGAGACAGAGAGGTAGAGAGAGAGACAAAAGGAAGGGGAGAAAAGTGGAGTCGAAGAGAGAGAGACAGAGATGGGAGACGGACAGTGACAGACAGAGAAGGGAGATGGACAGAGAGAGATAGAAAGGGGAGACGAACAGAGAGAGACAGAGAATGGAGACGGACAGAGAGAGACAGAGAGGGGAGACGGACAGAAAGACAGGGAGAGGAGATGGACAGAGAGAGACAGAGAGGGGAGACGGACAGAGAGAGGAGACAGACAGAGAGAGGAGACGGACAGAGAGAGACAGAGAGGGAAGACAGACAGAGATAAGAGACTGACAGATAGAGAGGGGAGACGGACAGAGAGAGACAGAAAGTGGAGATGGACAGAGAGCGACAGAGAGGGGAGATGGACAGAGAGAAACAGAGAGGGGAGAAGGACAGAGAGAGACAGAGAGGGGAGACGGGCAGAGAGAGACAGAGAGGGGAGAAGGACAGAGAGAGACAGAGAGGGGAGAAAGAGAGAGAGACAGAGATGGGAGACGTGGAGATGGTAGATGGACAGAGAGAGACACAGAGGGGAGAAGGACAGAGAGAGGAGATGGACAGAGAGAGACAGAGATGGGAGATGGACAGAGAGAGACAGAGAGGGGAGACGGACAGATAGAGACAGAGAGGGTAGACGGACAGAGACAGAGATGGACAGAGAGAGACAGGGAGGGGAGACGGACAAATCAAATCAAATTTTATTTGTCACATACATGGTTAGCAGATGTTAATGCGAGTGTAGCGAAATGCTACACTCGCAGAGAGAGACAGAGAGGGGAGACAGTCAGAGAGAGACAGAGAGGGGAGACGGACAGAGAGACAGAGAGGGGAGATGGACAGAGAAAAACAGAGAGGGTAGACGGATAGAGAGAGGAGACGGACAGAGAGAGACAGAGATGGGAGAGGGACAGAGAGAGACAGAGATGGGAGAGGGACAGAGAGAGACAGAGATGTGAGAGGGACAGAGAGAGACAGAGAGAGGTGACGGACAGTGAGAGACAGAGAGAGACGATGGACAGAGAGAGACAGAGAGGGCAGACGGACAGAGAGAGAGAGAGAGAGAGACAGAGAGAGACAGAGGGAGAGAGAGAGAAAAAGGAAGGAGAGAGAGGTGTTTGACGAAGAGAGAGAGACAGAGATGGGAGACGGACAGAGAGATACAGAGAGAGACAGAGAGGGAGAGAGAGAGAGCGGAAGGAAGGAGAGAGAGGGGAGGCGAACAGAGAGAGACATAGATGGGAGATGGACAGAGAGATACAGAGAGAGACAGAGAGGGGGAGAGAGAGAAAAAGGAGGAGGAGAGGTGGAGGCGAACAGCGAGAGACATAGATGGGAGACTGACAGAGAGAGACAGAGAGAGACAGAGAGGGGGAGAGAGAGAGAAAGGAAGGAGAGAGAGGTGGAGGCGAACAGAGAGAGAGAGACAGAGAGGGAGACGGACAGAGACAGGAGATGGACAGAGAGAGGAGACGGACAGAGAGAGAGGGGAGACGGACAGAGAGAGACAGAGAGGGGAGACGGACAGAGAGAAGAGACGGACAGAGAGAGGGAGACGGACAGAGAGAGACAGAGAGGGGAGACGGACAGAGAGAGACAGAAAGTGGAGATGGACAGAGAGAGACGGAGGACAGAGAGACAAACAGAGAGGGGAGACGGACAGAGAGAGACAGAGAGGGGAGACGGACAGAGAGAGACAGAGAGGGAGACGGGCAGAGAGAGACAGAGAGGGTAGATGGACAGAGAGAGACAGAGAGGGTAGACGGACAGAGAGAGACAGAGAGGGTAGACGGACAGAGAGAGACAGAGAGGGGAGACGGACAGAGAGAGACAGAGGGGAGAGGGAGACGGAGAGAGAGAGACAGAGAGGGAGACGGACAGAGAGAGACAGAGAGGGAGAGACAGGAGAGACGGACAGAGAGAGACAGAGAGGGAGACTGGACAGAGAGAGACAGAGAGGGGAGACGGACAGAGAGAGACAGAGAGGGTCGGGCAGAGAGAGACAGAGAGAGGAGACGGACAGAGAGAGACAGAGAGGGGAGGCGGACAGAGAGAGACAGAGAGAGAAAGAGACAGAGAGAGAGACGGACAGAGAGAGACAGAGAGAGGTGAGGACAGAGAGAGACGAAGGACAGAGAGAGACAGAGGGGAGACTGACAGAGAGAGACAGAGAGGGGAGACGGACAGAGAGAGACAGAGAGAGGTGACGGACAGAGAGAGACAGAGAGAGGTGACGGACAGAGAGAGACAGGTATGGGCGTTGGACAGAGAGAGACAGAGAGAGGTGACGGACAGAGAGAGACAGAGAGGGGAGATGGGCAGAGCAAGACAGAGAGGGGAGATGGGCAGAGCAAGACAGTGTGAGACAGAGAGAGGTGATGGACAGAGAGAGATAGAGAGGGGAGACGGACAGAGAGAGACAGAGAGAGGTGACGGACAGAGAGAGACAGAGAGAGGTGACGGACAGAGAGAGAAGATGGACAGAGAGAGACAGAGAGAGGTGACGACAGAGAGAGACAGAGAGGGGAGACGGACAGAGAGAGACAGAGAGGGGAGACGGACAGAGAGAGAGAGACGGACAGAGAGAGACAGAGAGGGAGACTGACAGAGAGAGACAGAGAGAGGAGACGGACAGAGAGAGACGACGGACAGAGAGAGACAGAGAGAGACAGAGAGGGAGACGGACAGAGAGAGACAGAGAGAGGTGACGGACAGAGAGAGACGGAGAGAGGTGATGGACAGAGAGAGATAGAGAGGGGAGACGGACAGAGAGAGACAGAGAGAGGTGACGGACAGAGAGAGACGACGGACAGAGAGAGACAGAGAGGGGAGACTGACAGAGAGAGACAGATAGGGGCGTCGGACAGAGAGAGACAGAGAGAGGTGACGGACAGAGAGAGACAGAGAGAGGTGATGGACAGAGAGAGATAGAGAGGGGAGACTGACAGAGAGAGACAGATAGGGGACGGACAGAGAGAGACAGATAGGGGCGTCGGACAGAGAGTAACAGAGAGAGTTGACGGACAGAGAGAGACAGAGAGAGGTGACGGACAGAGCGAGACAAAGAGAGGTGACGGACACAGAGAGACGACGGACAGAGAGAGACAGAGAGAGGTGACGGACAGAGAGAGACGACGGACAGAGAGAGACAGAGAGGGGAGACGGACAGAGAGAGACAGAGAGGGAAGACGGACAGAGAGAGACGGAGGACAGAGAGAGACAGAGAGAGGTGACGGACAGAGAGAGACGACGGACAGAGAGAGACAGAGAGGGGAGACTGACAGAGAGAGACAGAGAGAGGTGACGGACAGAGAGAGACGACGGACAGAGAGAGACAGAGAGAGACAGAGAGGGGAGACTGACAGAGAGAGACAGAGAGAGGTGACGGACAGAGAGAGACGACGGACAGAGAGAGACAGAGAGGGGAGACGGACAGAGAGAGACAGAGACAGAGAGAGAGACAGAGAGAGACGGACAGAGAGAGATGACGGACAGAGAGAGACAGAGAGAGGTGACGGACAGAGAGAGACGACGGACAGAGAGAGACAGAGAGGGGAGACTGACAGAGAGAGACAGAGAGGGGAGACGGACAGAGAGAGACAGAGAGAGGTGACGGACAGAGAGAGACAGAGAGAGGTGACGGACAGAGAGAGATATAGAGAGGTGACGGACAGAGAGAGACAGAGAGAGGTGACGGACAGAGAGAGACGACGGACAGAGAGAGACAGAGACAGAGACGGACAGAGAGAGAGACGGACAGAGAGAGACAGAGAGGGGAGACGGACAGAGAGAGACAGAGAGGGGAGACGGACAGAGAGAGACAGAGAGAGGTGACGGACAGAGAGAGACAGAGAGAGGTGACGGACAGAGAGAGACAGATATGGGCGTCGGACAGAGAGAGACAGAGAGAGGTGACGGACAGAGAGAGACAGAGAGGGGAGATGGGCAGAGCGAGACAGTGTGAGACAGAGAGAGGTGATGGACAGAGAGAGATAGAGAGGGGAGACGGACAGAGAGAGACAGAGAGAGGTGACGGACAGAGAGAGACAGAGAGAGGTGACGGACAGAGAGAGACGATGGACAGAGAGAGACAGAGAGAGGTGACGGACAGAGAGAGACAGAGAGAGAGAGACAGAGAGAGACAGAGAGGGGAGACGGACAGAGAGAGACGACGGACAGAGAGAGACAGAGAGGGGAGACTGACAGAGAGAGACAGAGAGAGGTGACGGACAGAGAGAGACGACGGACAGAGAGAGACAGAGAGAGACAGAGAGGGGAGACTGACAGAGAGAGACAGAGAGAGGTGACGGACAGAGAGAGACGGAGAGAGGTGATGGACAGAGAGAGATAGAGAGGGGAGACGGACAGAGAGAGACAGAGAGAGGTGACGGACAGAGAGAGACAGAGAGAGGTGACGGACAGAGAGAGACGATGGACAGAGAGAGACAGAGAGAGGTGACGACAGAGAGAGACAGAGAGGGGAGACGGACAGAGAGAGACAGAGAGGGGAGACGGACAGAGAGAGACGACGGACAGAGAGAGACAGAGAGGGGAGACTGACAGAGAGAGACAGAGAGAGACGGACAGAGAGAGACAGAGAGATGTGATGGACAGAGAGAGACAGAGAGGGGAGACGGACAGAGAGAGACAGAGAGGGGAGACGGACAGAGAGAGACGACGGACAGAGAGAGACAGAGAGGGGAGACTGACAGAGAGAGACAGAGAGAGGTGACGGACAGAGAGAGACGGAGAGATGTGATGGACAGAGAGAGATAGAGAGGGGAGACGGACAGAGAGAGACAGAGAGAGGAGAGACAGAGAGAGGCGTTGAGACAGAGAGAGACAGAGAGGGAGACTGACAGAGAGAGACAGATAGGGGCGTCGGACAGAGAGAGACAGAGAGAGGTGACGGACAGAGAGAGACAGAGAGAGGTGATGGACAGAGAGAGATAGAGAGGGGAGACTGACAGAGAGAGACAGAGAGGGGTGACGGACAGAGAGAGACAGAGAGGGGTGACGGACAGAGAGAGAGAGATGACGGACAGAGAGAGACAGAGAGAGGTGACGGACAGAGAGAGACAGAGAGAGGTGAGACAGAGAGAGAGACGGACAGAGAGACAGAGAGAGGTGACGGACAGAGAGAGACGACGGACAGAGAGAGACAGAGAGGGAGACGGACAGAGAGAGACAGAGAGAGGAAGACGGACAGAGAGAGACAGAGGAGGACAGAGAGAGACAGAGAGAGACAGAGAGAGAGACTGACAGAGAGAGACAGACAGAGAGGGGAGACTGACAGAGAGAGTCGACGGACAGAGAGAGACAGAGAGAGGTGACGGACAGAGAGAGACGACGGACAGAGAGAGACAGAGAGAGGTGACGGACAGAGAGAGACGACGGACAGAGAGAGACAGAGAGGGGAGACTGACAGAGAGAGACAGAGAGGGGAGACGGACAGAGAGAGACAGAGAGAGGTGACGGACAGAGAGAGACAGAGAGAGGTGACGGACAGAGAGAGACAGAGAGAGGAGACGGACAGAGAGAGATGGACAGAGAGAGACAGAGAGACGGACAGAGAGAGACAGAGAGAGGTGAGACAGAGAGAGACAGAGAGAGATGGGCAGACAGACAGAGAGACAGAGAGAGGTGATGGACAGAGAGAGATAGAGAGGGAGACGGACAGAGAGAGACAGAGAGAGGTGACGGACAGAGAGAGACAGAGAGAGGAGACGGACAGAGAGAGACAGAGAGAGACAGAGAGAGGAGAGGGGACAGAGAGAGACAGAGAGAGGTGACGGACAGAGAGAGAGAGGGACAGACGGACAGAGAGAGACAGAGAGAGGGAGACTGACAGAGAGAGACAGAGAGAGGTGACGGACAGAGAGAGACGAGACAGAGAGAGACAGAGAGAGACAGAGAGGGAGACTGACAGAGAGAGACAGAGAGAGGTGACGGACAGAGAGAGACAGAGAGGTGACGGACAGAGAGAGACAGAGAGGGTGACGGACAGAGAGAGACAGAGAGAGGTGACGGACAGAGAGAGACAGAGAGGGGAGACGGACAGAGAGAGACAGAGAGAGGAGACAGAGAGAGAGAGAGAGAGGACAGACGGACAGAGAGAGACGACGGACAGAGAGAGACAGAGAGGGGAGACTGACAGAGAGAGACAGAGAGGGGAGACGGACAGAGAGAGACAGAGACAGAGAGAGACAGAGAGAGACAGACAGAGAGAGACAGAGAGAGACAGAGAGAGAGAGAGAGAGACAGAGAGGTGACGGACAGAGAGAGACAGAGAGGGGAGATGGACAGAGAGAGACAGAGAGGGAGATGGACAGAGAGAGACAGAGACAGAGAGAGACAGAGAGAGGTGATGGACAGAGAGAGACAGAGAGGGGAGGGACAGAGAGAGACAGAGAGAGGTGACGGACAGAGAGAGACAGAGAGACAGAGAGACAGAGAGAGCGGACAGAGAGAGAAGATGGACAGAGAGAGAGACAGAGAGAGGTGATGGACAGAGAGAGACAGAGAGGGAGACGGACAGAGAGAGACACAGAGAGGGGAGACGGACAGAGAGAGACAGAGAGGGGAGACGGACAGAGAGAGACAGAGAGAGGAGACGGACAGAGAGAGACAGAGAGAGGTGACGGACAGAGAGAGAGACGGACAGAGAGAGACAGAGAGGAGACTGACAGAGAGAGACAGAGAGGGACAGAGACTGACAGAGAGAGACAGAGAGAGTGACGGACAGAGAGAGAGAGAGAGGTGATGGACAGAGAGAGACAGAGAGGGAGACGGACAGAGAGAGACAGAGAGAGGAGACGGACAGAGAGAGACGACGGACAGAGAGAGACAGAGAGAGAGGAGACGAGACAGAGAGAGACAGAGAGGGACAGAGACGGACAGAGAGAGACAGAGAGAGGAGACGGACAGAGAGAGACAGAGAGGAGATGGACAGAGAGAGGACAGAGAGACAGAGAGAGGAGATGGACAGAGAGAGACAGAGAGGGAGACAGACAGAGAGAGACAGAGAGAGGACTGACAGAGAGAGACAGAGAGAGGTGACGGACAGAGAGAGACAGAGAGAGGTGACGGACAGAGAGAGACAGAGAGAGAGACGGACAGAGAGAGACAGAGAGGGAGACGGACAGAGAGAGACAGAGAGAGGTGAGACAGAGAGAGACGACGGACAGAGAGAGACAGAGAGAGGAGACGGACAGAGAGAGACAGAGAGGGAGACGGACAGAGAGAGACAGAGAGGGAGACGGACAGAGAGAGACAGAGAGAGGAGACGGACAGAGAGAGACGAGACAGAGAGACAGAGAGGGGAGACTGACAGAGAGAGACAGAGAGAGGTGACGGACAGAGAGAGACAGAGACAGAGAGAGACAGAGAGAGACAGAGAGGGAGACTGACAGAGAGAGACAGAGAGAGGTGACGGACAGAGAGAGACGACGGACAGAGAGAGACAGAGAGGGAGACTGACAGAGAGAGACGACGGACAGAGAGAGACAGAGAGAGGTGAGACAGAGAGAGATGACGGACAGAGAGAGACAGAGAGGGAGACTGACAGAGAGAGACAGAGAGACAGACGAGACAGAGAGAGACAGAGAGGGAGGACAGAGAGAGACAGAGAGAGGTGACGGACAGAGAGAGACAGAGAGAGGTGACGGACAGAGAGAGACAGATGGGCGAGGACAGAGAGAGACAGAGAGGGTGACGGACAGAGAGAGACAGAGAGAGGTGATGGACAGAGAGAGACAGAGAGGGGAGATGGACAGAGAGAGACAGAGAGACAGAGAGAGGAGATGGACAGAGAGAGAGAGAGAGGGGAGACGGACAGAGAGAGACAGAGAGAGGACGGACAGAGAGAGACAGAGAGAGGTGAGACAGAGAGAGACGATGGGACAGAGAGAGACAGAGAGAGGAGACGGACAGAGAGAGACAGAGAGAGACAGAGAGAGACGGACAGAGAGAGACAGAGAGGGGAGACGGACAGAGAGAGACAGAGAGACAGAGAGATGTGACGGACAGAGAGAGAGATGGACAGAGAGAGACAGAGAGAGACAGAGAGACTGACAGAGAGAGACAGAGAGAGGTGACGGACAGAGAGAGACAGAGAGAGGTGATGGACAGAGAGACAGAGAGGGGAGACTGACAGAGAGAGACGAGAGAGAGAGACAGAGAGAGACGGACAGAGAGAGACAGAGAGAGGGAGACTGACAGAGAGAGACAGAGAGACGGACAGAGAGAGACAGAGACAGAGACTGACAGAGAGAGAGACGACGGACAGAGAGAGACAGAGAGAGGTGACGGACAGAGAGAGACAGAGAGACAGAGAGAGACACAGAGAGAGACAGAGAGAGGAGACGGACAGAGAGAGACAGAGAGAGGTGACGGACAGAGAGAGACAGAGAGAGGAGACGACGGACAGAGAGAGACAGAGAGGGGAGAGACAGAGAGAGAGACAGGACAGAGAGAGACAGAGAGAGGTGACAGAGAGAGACGATGGACAGAGAGAGACAGAGAGGGAGACTGACAGAGAGAGACAGAGAGAGGAGACGGACAGAGAGAGAGACAGAGAGACAGAGAGAGACAGAGAGAGGTGACGGACAGAGAGAGACAGAGAGAGGAGACGACAGAGAGAGAGACAGAGACAGAGAGACAGAGAGGGGTGACGGACAGAGAGAGACAGAGAGAGGTGACGGACAGAGAGAGACAGAGAGAGACAGAGAGAGGTGACGGACAGAGAGAGACAGAGAGGGGAGATGGGCAGAGCGAGACAGTGTGAGACAGAGAGAGGTGATGGACAGAGAGAGATAGAGAGGGGAGACGGACAGAGAGAGACAGAGAGAGGTGACGGACAGAGAGAGACAGAGAGAGGTGACGGACAGAGAGAGACAGAGAGAGACAGAGAGAGAGACGGACAGAGAGAGACAGAGAGACGGACAGAGAGAGACAGAGAGAGGTGACGGACAGAGAGAGACGATGGACAGAGAGAGACAGAGAGAGGTGACGGACAGAGAGAGACAGAGAGGGGAGACGGACAGAGAGAGACAGAGAGGGGAGACGGACAGAGAGAGAGACAGAGAGAGACAGAGAGGGGAGACTGACAGAGAGAGACAGAGAGAGGTGACGGACAGAGAGAGAGAGACAGAGAGAGACAGAGAGACAGGACAGAGAGAGACAGAGAGAGACAGAGAGGTGACGGACAGAGAGAGACGACGGACAGAGAGAGACAGAGAGGGGAGACTGACAGAGAGAGAGACGGACAGAGAGAGACAGAGAGAGAGACAGAGAGAGGTGACAGAGAGAGACAGAGAGGGAGAGACAGAGAGAGACAGAGAGGGAGACGGACAGAGAGAGACAGAGAGAGGTGACGGACAGAGAGAGACAGAGAGAGGTGACAGGACAGAGAGAGACAGAGAGAGGAGACGGACAGAGAGAGACAGACGGACAGAGAGAGACAGAGAGAGGGTGACGGACAGAGAGAGACAGAGAGGGTGATGGACAGAGAGAGACAGAGAGAGGGAGACGAGACAGAGAGAGACAGAGAGAGGTGAGACAGAGAGAGACAGAGAGAGGTGACGGACAGAGAGAGACAGAGAGGGTGACGGACAGAGAGAGACAGAGAGAGACGGACAGAGAGAGACAGATGGACAGAGAGAGACAGAGAGAGGAGACGGACAGAGAGAGACAGAGAGGGAGACGGACAGAGAGAGACAGAGAGAGGGAGAGACAGAGAGAGACGGACAGAGAGAGACAGAGAGAGGTGACGGACAGAGAGAGAGACAGAGAGAGAGACAGAGAGAGACAGAGAGGGAGACTGACAGAGAGAGACAGAGAGAGGTGACGGACAGAGAGAGAGAGAGAGAGAGAGTGATGGACAGAGAGAGACAGAGAGGGGAGACGGACAGAGAGAGACAGACAGAGGACAGAGAGAGACAGAGAGAGGTGACGGACAGAGAGAGACAGAGAGGGAGACTGACAGAGAGAGACAGAGAGAGGTGACGGACAGAGAGAGAGAGACAGAGAGAGACAGAGAGAGAGAGACAGAGAGAGACAGAGAGAGAGAGACAGAGAGAGGAGACAGAGAGAGACAGACAGAGAGAGACAGAGAGAGGAGACGGACAGAGAGAGACGAGACAGAGAGAGACAGAGAGGGAGAGACTGACAGAGAGAGACAGAGAGGGGAGACGGACAGAGAGAGACAGAGAGGTGACGGACAGAGAGAGACAGAGAGACGGACAGAGAGAGACAGAGAGGGGAGACGGACAGAGAGAGACAGAGAGAGGTGACGGACAGAGAGAGACAGAGAGAGGTGATGGACAGAGAGAGAGAGAGAGAGGGGAGAGACAGAGAGAGACAGAGAGAGGTGACGGACAGAGAGAGACAGAGAGAGGTGACGGACAGAGAGAGACGATGGACAGAGAGAGACAGAGAGAGGTGACGGACAGAGAGAGACAGAGAGGGGAGACGGACAGAGAGAGACAGAGAGAGGAGACGGACAGAGAGAGACGAGACGGACAGAGAGAGACAGAGAGGGGAGACTGACAGAGAGAGACAGAGAGAGGTGACGGACAGAGAGAGACGATGGACAGAGAGAGACAGAGAGAGACAGAGAGGGGAGACTGACAGAGAGAGACAGAGAGAGGTGACGGACAGAGAGAGACAGAGAGAGGTGACGGACAGAGAGAGACAGAGAGGGGAGACGGACAGAGAGAGACAGAGAGGGGAGACGGACAGAGAGAGACGACGGACAGAGAGAGACAGAGAGGGGAGACTGACAGAGAGAGACAGAGAGAGGTGACGGACAGAGAGAGACGACGGACAGAGAGAGACAGAGAGAGACAGAGAGGGGAGACTGACAGAGAGAGACAGAGAGAGGTGACGGACAGAGAGAGACGATGGACAGAGAGAGACAGAGAGGGAGACTGACAGAGAGAGAGGTGAGAGGACAGAGAGAGACAGAGAGAGGTGACGGACAGAGAGAGACGACGGACAGAGAGAGACAGAGAGAGGTGACGAACAGAGAGAGACGACGGACAGAGAGAGACAGAGAGGGGAGACTGACAGAGAGAGACAGAGAGGGGAGACGGACAGAGAGAGACAGATAGGGGCGTCGGACAGAGAGAGACAGAGAGAGGTGACGGACAGAGAGAGACAGAGAGAGGTGACGGACAGAGAGAGACAGATATGGGCGTCGGACAGAGAGAGACAGAGAGGGGTGACGGACAGAGAGAGACAGAGAGAGGTGATGGACAGAGAGAGACAGAGAGGGGAGATGGGCAGAGCGAGACAGTTTGAGACAGAGAGAGGTGACGGACAGAGAGAGACAGAGAGAGGTGACGGACAGAGAGAGACGATGGACAGAGAGAGACAGAGAGAGGTGACGGACAGAGAGAGACAGAGAGGGGAGACGGACAGAGAGAGACAGAGAGGGGAGACGGACAGAGAGAGACGACGGACAGAGAGAGACAGAGAGATGTGACGGACAGAGAGAGACGACGGACAGAGAGAGACAGAGAGAGACAGAGAGGGGAGACTGACAGAGAGAGAC